>NC_142853.1:33076785-33384464 GCF_061612785.1 Hesperophylax consimilis
TGGGACCTATTTACTAAGCGTCATTTTTAAAAAGAAAAATTAGTTTCAAGTATTTTATCGTCTTTTTTAATATTAGCTCGCTCTGTCTATCATTCGTATTTACATATCTCCATTTCAAACCATGAACGCTTACTACGGAGCATTAAAGGTAAATTCTATACTAACTGACCAGTTTTGATTTCGTATCTGCAGCGCCGCCATTTTGTTCGACTCTTGGTGAATATTTGCCCGCCCAAATTGAAACCAGAAATTCTGTACAGTCAATGTTGGCAGCCGGTTTATCACTATTACAATCGATATTGTTGTAACACGGGGTTGGATGTTTCAATTTGCAATATTTGCCAAATGTCCAAAACACTTATCGTGTTTTACTATCATGCACTTGTACTACTTGTACGTAGTCTCTGTGAGAGTCAATTTTAAACAAAACATGAAACAGGAAATTATAAAAATCATGTCTTTTAACTAGTAATCCGGCTCGAAGGACCAAATAATGTGTGCGTATGCAAATCAGTTGGTTGAGGACTGTAATAATTTTTTAAAATTTTAAAATTGACAGAAATTCTTGGGATAGCTGTTTAACAGTTAGTTTAGAAATTGAAAACAGACTTACTCCTGATCTTCTGAAGGACTTTGATAATAAGTTTTATTAACATACTCGATATTATACACATTGAGGATCACTTAACGTGTACACTGCACAGGTTTTCTTAATCGGGTGACGAGGTACCAATAAATTGTTGCAATTGTCACTGAGGTGGTTATCCACACTATAATTGGGTAGAAATGATAGTGTGAATAACTACTGACAGGAAATTGGGTCACAGGTTGGGCGAGGGAATGCAGGAACATATGTTAGTGGGAGATGCATCTACATAGTTGCAATAACAAACTGATTGTCAAAAATGACATAAGGTTAAAATTACCAATAACGCCCTCCTAATAATTTGCTTTACTATTATTATGAGTGGGGAAGCGCAACACAGCGTAACTACCCAAAACATTATCACGATAATATTAAACCATCTATTAAAGAAAGTATGGTGTTCTCAGCAAAGAACATGAATACGTTTGAAGAATGCATGTATTTAAATCAATAACTGTGTTCACTAGTTCCAAAGCACACCTCACGCAGCGAATGTAACAAAAATATTATAAGAGTAATATATTATTATACCAACAATATATGTATCATCTGGATCTTAGTTAGATGGGTCTTAACTTCGAGTAAAAATATAACGGAGTGGTTTATTTGTATTGGTTTTGTTGTTTTATTTTCGGAATGCAAGAAATTATAATTATTTTTGTAACTTATCTTCAATATAAATAGAACATTTGCATCTACATACTTTTGATTGTATTATTAATCCATTTTCCACAGTTATTTAGTAATGTGTGTATGTAGAATTTAATGATGAAGTAAGAAAGACAAAAGTGATGGTGTTTGAAAGAGAGAGTACGAAAACAGTGAGAAATTTAGTTGTGAATGATGAACACTATGGACTTGTTGTTTAGGAGAATTTTAATAATTCTTCAAAGTTCTGTGAAAGATTTTTTCAAATTCTGTTATTATTTCAGTTCTGTTAAGCAACTAACCTATAATGATATAATAACAGAACTTGAATAGGACTTTCACAGAACCCGAAAATGACCTTTGAAATTTGATGAATTGTTCAAATTCTCCGAAACAACCCGTCCTTTGAGCAGGTGGGAGAGTGATGAGTTTGTGTATTTGAGATTTTTGTGTTTACGAGAGATGAAAAGGCTGATAGATACGAGTATATTAAAGAAGAGTGCCTGTATTGAGGACTAAAGAGACTGAGAGAGGAAGGATAAGATCTCGGAGGCATATAACGAACGTGTGGTAAAACTATATAAGATCGTGTACGGAGATAAATTAATTATATCAAATACTGCTAATTTATTAAGAATATCTTCAAAATATTCGTAATTCGGTAAAAAAAATGGGATTTTAGGCACTTAACGAATCCTAAAAAACTTTTATTTAAAAAACGAATGCATTATGGTGATGTCGGAACACGTGTTCATAAAAATAGTAGTATTTCTGCATTTTGTCATTGTACTTTATCAAGGCAAATGCAGGTGCATGAATACGTTAGGAATTTAGAAAACAAATTCAGAAAACGGCCTACAATCCCGTTTTTAATAGGATTATCCCGTTTTACTTTTAAGAGATTCTTAATAAATCAGCAATAATGTGGAGTTTCGCAAAGAATGCAAGGCTGATTGATGTTAGCGTAATAAATAAGATTAAGAAAAGAAAAAGAGTTATTGAACGAAGAGAGGAGTGTAAAAATAATGTTTGCTAGTGTGAAATGAAATTCCATTATCTGTATTCATAATACCTTACTATCCGCGCGTGAAAGTCACAATAATCCTGTAATCTAATCATTATATATGTGTCATATCATACTCGCAAACTAATTAATTCACGTATGTTGTTCTTCAACTTAAATACCATTTCAAAATCCAGTTTTTCCTCTTATCAATTAATACAAGATTAGAATTTGTTAATCCTGTTTCACCAACTGGCCCAAGCATTCCTATTATTATATCAAACAGGAAACACACAATTACTTAACTTCTAATTTGACAAATTCACAATCGATCAACAGAAAATTAATTAAACGCATTTAGAAGAATACAAGTGTGACTGGCTTAGCAGTATTTAGTACCTACTGCTTGTTTGAAGTTCACATTATGGACAAAACTTTGCCAATTAATATGGCTGTCAAAGAGTAAAACCCGCGGAGAGAAAGACTACTGATTTCCGTTTGTTCGGACGCGTTGGGTACAATTTGTTAGATTTCTAGATTAAAAAAGACTGTCGATTAATGTTTTTAGTCACATGATAATCAAACATGATTTTAATTACCATAAGAATGCTTTAATTGATATCACTAGGTACAGGTTGAGATAAAGATGGTTTAAATTAAAGTTTTACTCTTCAGCATGACGACCTCCGTGGCAGAATGGTAGATTCTCGGGTCAAATGTTTTGCTTCGAAATCCCTTTAATCGGTTCTCCGTAAGGTAAATAGTTCATCAAATGTTTTTTTACATTGCAATGTGGTTATTTCGGCAATGTTTTTAAATTCCCAATTACTTCCTCTTTGATAGGAAATTTAATGGATAGTACATGTGAGAACATTCTGGGCAACACAAAAAAAAGTTTTTCGGAAATCGTAAGCTTAGTCGCTCTTCAAAACTTTCTAATTGTAAGGCATCTTTAAACTTTCTCTTAAAATTCAATACCTAACATATATTACTTATTCTGTTGTGTCTCTCAATATTAACCATTTAAATCTGTGACTAGTGGACATCGAGTACAAAAAACATTTTCTAATTAAATAAAATGAAAATTTTCCCTGAAATCATACAATGTGTTCAAAGAAATGTCAACTGCAATTCTATTTTCAAAGTTACAAAAAAATTTCCAAGGAAGCGAAGTTAGCAGTCCACAACGGAATGCTGGTACCTACCTTGATGTATAGAAGTGAGGCATGGAACTGGCAAAGAAAGGATGAAAGTAGATTGAATGCTGTTGAAATGACATCCCTGAGGAGTATGTGTGGTAAAACCATGTTTGATCATGTGAGGAATGTGGAGATCCTCAAAAAGTGCAAGGCTGATGTAAGCGTAATGAGTAAGATTAAGAAAGAGACGCTTAGATGGTTTGGGCATGTAGAGCGAATGAGTGAAGATAGGAGTGTAAGGAGGATATATGATGCAAATGCGAATGGTAGCAGAAGTCAGGGACGCCCGAGGAAGACATGGTACGATCAAGTGAATCAGATACTCGAGTCGGGCCATGTCAAGAGTCAGAATAATAGAAGAGTATGTATGAGACGATGTATGAATGTGAATGAGGCAAGAAGTATGTGCCAAGACCGAGTTCTTTGGCGGTCCGTCCTCTCTGCCTACCCCTGCGGGGAAACGGCGTGATGGTTAGTTAGTTAGTTAGTTAGACAATATTTGAAAATTTCGTATAGAGGACTAAGCCAGCTGAAGAATTTAACGCAGGACGCCTGGGGAGGACACGATGCCAACCCAACCACTGCCCATAATATTGATTATTTCGATGTGACAGCTCGTTGAAGGATCCACGCTCATGCGAATTCTGGTTGGTTAAAAAGGCAATGTCCAACAAGAAACTACCCACCTTGAAACGGAAACAGAACGTGCAAACAAATTTATAAACAGATGAATTGCCAAACGGTCGAGATAAAACAGGATTTCGTTATGCTCAGCCAGCAAAGCAATTCGGGCAAAAAGTGAGGGCAAAAGTTAAAATTAATCAAATTCGAGAAGATTTTACGCGTGTGCAGATTTTTAATAAATATATGTAAACATTAAAGTATCATTAAAGAAGACGATAATACTAATCAATCTCAGGAAACATTTAACAGAACAAGACATAGACAAAATAAAATGTAACGGTCTCAACCGGGAATCAAACCCACGATCTCTGACTTACCGGGATAACGCCTTTAACCACTCGGCTATTGGGACCTTATTATTAACGTCATTATTGTCGATCTCATATTACAAATTCAGAAATAACAATTCTGTTTTCAACTAATTTTTACAATATTTTTGCCTAACTTCTTTTTAAGAACGATCTATTTATTTCTAACCTAGACAGTGGCTTGGATATACAAATCCGATTTTTATTTGTACGGGACACCTTGTGACTTTTTCTAAAAGGGTAAATGAATTTTTATCGGAATAACATATTTTAAATAAGTTTTGAAGGTTATATCCATCATTTATTACAAAAAAGTTATTTCTATAAAATATAAAATTGAACATTAAAGCTTTTGAGTCGCAAATAGCACAAGCGTATGGGATCGGTAAAGCATGTTGAAGAGAATTACAACAGTTTATTGAAAACCCTTTATATAATCTTCAAAAGCTATTGTAAAGAAGTTACTTCAACAAAAATTAAACATTGAAGCATTTGAGTCAGAAATAGAACAAAGATATGGGATCGGTAAGGAATGTTGAAGAGAATCAGGACAGTTTACTGAAAACACTTTGTATAACCTTAAAAAGCTATTGTAAAGAAGTTACTTCAACAAAAATTAAACATTGAAGCATTTGAGTCAGAAATAGAACAAAGATATGGGATCGGTAAGGAATGTTGAAGAGAATCAGGACAGTTTACTGAAAACACTTTGTATAACCTTAAAAAGCTATTGTAAAGAAGTTACTTCAACAAAAATTAAACATTGAAGCATTTGAGTCAGAAATAGAACAAAGATATGGGATCGGTAAGGAATGTTGAAGAGAATCAGGACAGTTTACTGAAAACACTTTGTATAACCTTAAAAAGCTATTGTAAAGAAGTTACTTCAACAAAAATTAAACATTGAAGCATTTGAGTCAGAAATAGAACAAAGATATGGGATCGGTAAGGAATGTTGAAGAGAATCAAGACAGTTTACTGAAAACACTTTGTATAACCTTAAAAAGCTATTGTAAAGAAGTTACTTCAACAAAAATTAAACATTGAAGCATTTGAGTCAGAAATAGAACAAAGATATGGGATCGGTAAGGAATGTTGAAGAGAATCAGGACAGTTTACTGAAAACACTTTGTATAACCTTAAAAAGCTATTGTAAAGAAGTTACTTCAACAAAAATTAAACATTGAAGCATTTGAGTCAGAAATAGAACAAAGATATGGGATCGGTAAGGAATGTTGAAGAGAATCAGGACAGTTTACTGAAAACACTTTGTACATCCTTCAAAAGCTATTAAAAAGAAGTTAGTTAAACAAAAATTAAACATTGAAGCATTTGAGTCGGAAATAGAACAAGCATATGGGATCGGTAAGGCATGTTGAAGAGAATCACGACAGTTTACTGAAAACGCTTTGTATAACCTTCAAAAGCTATTTAAAAGAAGTTAGCTCAACAAAAATTAAAGATCAAAGCATTTGATTCGGAAATAGAACAAGTATATGGGATCGGTAAGGCATGTTGAAGAGAATCAGGACAGCTTACTGAAAACACTTCGCAATGAGTCTGTGTTTATACATTATAAATATTATAAATAGTGCAGAAATTTCGTTAGTTGTCCATTACTCCATTGCATTGAAAAATTGATTGGAATGCTATATATTATTTTATTTTTTAAGGTTCACTGATCTTGAGTACCGTTTGTAAGAATGAACCTGTTATTTCATTCATGTTTAGTTTCTTTGTTTCAATCCTAATTTTTTCACCGCATATTTCCCTGTCTAGTTCATAGAATGAATCCGTGCTACTGTAACCACTTAGGATTTGACTCTTAGAATGTGATGGTCATTCAAAAGGTATGTTTGCTTTCTATTTGTAATCTATAGCAGTAAATGAAGCCGAATAAATGTAGCAAAAATGTTTCCAAATTAACTATAATCGGTAAAATCAAAAATAATATTTTAAGGGTGGTTTTAAAAATATGTATTTCAAAACTTTATTTTGTTGGAGTGGAATATCTGTTATTATTTATTATTATATTATTGTATTAAGTATAATATAAGTAAATAATACTTATCAATGATAATGTTTATTTTGTAAATAGGTATATCTTCTATAAAAATAAAAATGTTAGGGTTCGTTTTTTCAAAATCTTAAATCTCAGAAAGTTCTAGACCGATGGCTTTAAAATGCTGTTATATAGATGTTACCTGTGACAGGTAAAAAAAAACCAGTGCTATCTGTTGGATGTAAAAACAACATGGGCTATTATTTTTCTATCTGCACGTATAGACCGAGTCACAGGGTTCTAGCGGGGTACAGCTGGTATAAATAATATAAATATTGTTCATGCATTTTGTACTAGCCTATATAGTACCTACCTATATAGTGTGAGAATGGTGTAGTTTCCGAATAAGCTCGATGCAAAAACTCCTAGCCCAGTATAACAATTCCTGCAGAATAATATTGGATACAGAAGGGACAGCAGCGCATCGACAATTTTTATAGAACAAGGACTACAGGCGACATTATGGGAGGAATCTTGCAGACATATTATTGTTCCTGTTTAGCTAGCTGTTGTTATCGCTGGACATCACGTTATCCACTATAAATTTTGGAGTTACAGATGTTGAATTCCAAGGCGCCCTTTTATGAAACAGGTCAGATTATAATCGTTTTATTCCTTTGTCACCAATTTTCTTATAAAATTGCTACCATTTTAATTTCAACTATGCATGTAAATCTTCGATCGCAGCACACACCTTGAGATATTATTATCTACCCTAAATTATGAGTCTCATGTTCTGGTAAAATTTTAATCGTAAATAATAACAGAGACGATCGTTGTTTCGTTCTTTGCCAATAAATAATTTCTTGTGACATTCTTTGTTGTTTCAATACTATCAATCTCACACCTACCTCACACTATGGTATTTGTTGTTCTTAAATTATATTAACTGTTACAATGGCGTTCAACGTGGTAATTTAGCTTACACAATATTATTACGTTACAATGGCGCCCTCCGTGGTTTGTTTTGCCATATTTGATTCTTATTTTGTTACAATAGCATAATTGGTATAACTAACCTGACCTAGACAGAAAAAATTAGAGAAAATTGATTTTACAATTGAACTTTTGCCTATATTTTTATTATTAATTTACATTGACATTGAACCTATTTTTAAAATATATATCCGGATATTAGATTATATTATGATGCTATTCAAACTTTAAGTCACGCACTGATTAAAAATTATTACTTTAAAATCTTTTTTTACTGTTTCGGGCGTTACCCACAGAACAGGGCAGATGCGATGATGAACACTGTAATGTTGTCCGAAACGTTGGCCAAATAAGGAGGTAGCGTAACACAGCATAGTACCCCAAAAATAAATCAATATAATATATTTTTAATAATATCTCAAATCATACATGATTCTAATTACATTTTAAATGAATACCTTACATAAATTAAATACCTTAAATTTTTTTTTATTGTTTATTTACATACATTTGAACATGTAATTGTTGGGTTATATAATATAATTTTTATTTGTTGGGTTAGCTAGAAGAAATGGGATGTAACCAATAAGTTATACCCTTTTTACTCTGTATTTTTGTACCATAAACGTATTTTGAATTTGAATACGAATTAATTATTTATTTCAAGAGGTTATCTGCTATTCTTCCATTTAGCTGCTTTTGGATAGACGTATACATGGCTTGCTTTAATGTTGTACATTATATTGTACGACAAATAATATTGTATTCTTTGCTAATGTTTTGAATGCACCTCGAATTCAGATTATCGTAAGCACCTACCTGTATTAATTTTAATAACATCCAATCTTATCTGAAATTTGTATCGAACTAAGGACACTCAGTGTGATTGATTTATCGTTACGGCCTGTTACATGCGATATCTCTGTTTAAGTGACACAAAAAAACTTTTAGTCAATGGGGGATCAGTCTTTTGAATGGAAATTAAATATGAGCCCACTCTAACACCTGCAGTGGAATGCCGAAATATAAAAAATGATCCAATTGTAAGAGGATTTGTAATTATGATTTTATAAGTGGATTAAAATTATGTTGAAATGAGTTGAGCTGATTTGTTTCTAGTTTTAATTTGGCCACGTAAGACAATGGGTAAGTACCGTTAAATTCTGTTTTGTTCTTGTATTGCTTACGTGTAGTTACGTGCATTTGGAAATTAAATTAAATAAATCATATATACTGGGGTGACGATTATTGACTGTTGTTTTTGTCTTCTGAAGAAAGAAATCTTAGGAAAACATTTCTGACATTATCGCCATGTTAATTTAATGGGACGTTTTATTTAATACTACTTGAATTAGTTTAAAAGTGTCGAGTGCAATATAAAGCATATCTAGACGGCCTCCGTGGTCGAAGGGTAAGAAAGTCTTAACTACGCATCCGGAGGTCACGGGTTTACATTCTGGCATGCAAAAGTATTTTTTGTATGATTAATTTGAATTGAATTAATTTTAATTAATTTAAAGATAATATTTAAATTTCAGAGAGGAATATGCCCTTGTGAAAGACCACTGTTGATTGAAACGTCACTTGAGATGTCACTAGCTGCGTTTGGTGAGCAGACCCGAATAGCCAGGTACTTCTCCTTCTTCCACTTCTCCTTTTTAATTCAGTTCCCCACTATCTTCAGCATCACAACATACCCAAATTGGGGATGCCATAATCTCACTGGTTCCAGATGGTTGATAGCAGTTGGGACATTTGTTTAGTATTATAAAAAGTTCTAGACATAACGTATTATCCTTTTGTTTATGTTATACTCGGAAGATAGGACGTTGAAGGATGCTGGATTGTGTTTTTTTTAACTTTTACATGGAAAACGCTGTCGGACGACTTACTTAAATACAAACATACTATTTTACTAGGTGGGAGTTTATGTCACATTTTATCTAGTGTTAGTTGAAAAGAGAAAATCACGTTTTTCGCAGTCTCCTTCAAAATAAGGTTGACGTTTTTTTTCATATGCAATCTGCCAGAATTCTTTTAAAAACTGACGGAACGATTAGAGTCTTCGTAGACAAAGTATAAAAAAACTTTTATATTTAATTAAAACAACGTGAACTATACCCATCAATTAAATTTATTTATGTGCAAATAACTGTAATAGATTTTTCTTTTTGACATGTAACATGAATATATAGAGTAACATTCTAAATAACAGTGTAATCTCGTTACAAAATAATTAATATGTCGGTTGTCTGTATAAGTTGATTATAACAAACCATTAATTATTCGTGTGGGCATCTCAGCGGGAGACTTCGGGTCCAAGAGGTTGGAAATTAGTCAAATCATTTTAAAAGGTTGGTGCGTCTTATTTTATATTATCGTCAATATTATGAAGATGTTAAAACACCCACCATTTTAGAATCTGAAAATATTTTGAATGCCCGTTGATAACGCCAAATTGTTAATGTAAATGTGAATAGTTGGCATCGCGTTTGGGTCCTACCCAGGCGTAGTGTTTAATTCCTCGGCTGGCTAAGTTCTCTATCACAACACAAGCAACATTTTCGCTTACAGCGGTGGTCAGGTTATTCGTAACCTGAAAATGTTTGTCTTTCTTTGAACAAAAATATTTCATGAACAAATTAGCGTGTATCTGCAGTGTTTCGAATTCGATGTTGGGAAGTGGGTCAATTTCAACTCACAAGAATTTCATTAATTAACGAAAACAAAAATGAAATTCAAATATATATATATATACCTAAAAATATATCAAACATTGAACAGCATAGTTGAGAACCTAACATCTGAATTATCAAACATACTAAATTCGGTTGTCCCATCAAGAACTCAAATTTACTTTGGTATTATTTGAAATGTGTTTTGTTTAAATTTCTCAGGGATAGCATTGACAAGATAAGTCAAATATCGTTATTTTTTAATGGTCTGCGCTTTTAAGTTAACGTGCAATTATCAGTCCTATAATAATTATAATATCACATGATTCTTCACGGTTCTCCACTAAAGTTAATAAACACCAATACACATGTCATAAAACTAATTAATAGTTTAGTTAACGTAGATATTCCAGACAGAAAATATAGATGATATAATAAAAAATAAAATACGTAAAACTGCACAGTCTTATGCAACCATCTAAACCAGTATTCGGTCCCCGGAGCACAGAAAACAGAAGAGAGTAAAGGTGTCGCGGGTTACCTACTACTTCTGTGTCAGTGGCCCGCAGATAAGAGCTGTGGCCCTCTTAGCGCGGACACTAACTTACGTCCGACAATGCGGCGCAGGTAGACTCTGTACCAGTACGTATGTAAGGCAAAACAAGCGCAATCGTTTACCGCTGTCGAAGCCCTCGAAATTTCAGGTTCTTTGTCTTCGGCTGGTGCTGTTTCATTCAATAACAATTTATTATGCAAACGAGGAATTATTGTTGTGGGTTCGGTTTTGTTTTATTTCAGAATTGTTCTGGTTTTATTTTGTTTGCGGATGGCCTTGTGGTGCAGTCGTTAAATAAAGTATTATCCCTTCAATGGGGACCGTTGAAATGCTATTTATAATAATAATAATAATAATGGCCTTTATTCCAGAATGTGAGGAGATTAACGCGATCCCACACATCCCATAGATAGTAATGTTTACTGTTAAATATCTTCTTTAATAGGTATATACTTGATGATCGATATACAATAAATATAGAATAAATACTTCGGCCCGTCTAAGATTATGAGATTATTATCGTCAGATAATTACAATGAATATCTAGCAGGACATACGCCTGTTCTACAGGAGACTCTAAATATTCTCGTTATTCTGTCGAGAGAAGGAACTCGTACTGAGCATCGGCTATACTCGTTACCATTCAGGTATAGCCGACATGTTTTCTCTGTCATGTGGAGTTACTACTGCCACCTTTGGAAGTATCTTAAAAGTATAAACTAAATATTAATAATTTAGAAGTAATACATACAAAATACCCATGTACAATAATTCAATAAGATCATATTTATAAAAAAAGAATAAAAAGTAAAAAACAAAGAAAGAATCATTTTATAAGAGAATAAATATGTACTGTAAATATAAATAGTAAAAAAAACATTTATTTATCACTAAAATTCGCGTTATTATCGGAACGAAGATTGTATGGGGCAATATCTTTGTCCAGTGTTCTTCGATATTTGATCCCAAAGTCAGAGGACTATCGGGTGCTGCAAATCCTTTTCCACATTCCCGTCACCCTGATTCCTAACAGAAATTCCGGAAACTCGCCCTTCGATGAACACCAAGGAGGCACTGTAGTGCCTGGGAAGTCCAAACTTCATCAGGTTTGCAATGTTATTTTGCATTCAAAGCCTTTCCATCATTATGTCAACCATTTCTTTTAAAAAAAATGTTTTTTTTTTGAGATTTTAAGCCCGCGACATCCAGGCCCAAAGACAAATCTTTTACAGTTCTAGCACTCAGACACAGCAAGAATTTCCATGATAGATAACCGTGATAGATTGCATACAGCACACACGACATTCCTTGTATCCTTCTACAAATGAATTATAGTCCCTTTCAACAATTATTCCGGAAATATGGCGCGTTACAAGCAGTACGCAACTAAGTAGGTACGGATCATATCGGTACCGGTGCAGTACCGGTCATACAAAACATCCGCCACCTAAAGTGCTCCCGAACCTTCAAAGTGTCCGCCGATACGTCTTGCAATTTATTTCCTTCCAACCGCAGCTTTTACACCGCTCTGTTGCACTAGCTCTTTGTCTTTCTGTACTCCTGATAACAACCTACAGTTGGCAGGCATTATCTCACAATGAAGAAAGGATTTTGAAGGATCTGTTGTAATGTTTTTGCAATTGTTTTTATGGAGCATTTATGGAGCACCTTTTCCATCTTTTTATTTCACTTCATAAAACAAGCACAATGCTAAAAAATTACATACATGGATGTTTTAATACGAAACCAAAATAATAATCTAAGAAAGCATAAGTAAATGACAACCGAATGAGTAAAAGGTAGATTACAAATATGTCCTCAAACATTTTATTATAGTCACCTGTACCTAATCATATATTGAAAAATCTTGCGCTATATACAGAGTTTTCCAATAAGAGGTGTTATTTTGATATTCAATTGTAAAAGATCAGATGGTTTCGTTGTTTGTGTGGCACGTAGCGCCGTTTTGTTGAAAGTAAACGTTGTCCAAATCAATACCATCCAATTCCGAACATGGAAAATCATTAATCATCTCTCGATAGCGCAATCCATTCACCGTAACTGTTGCTCCAGCCTCATTTTCAAAAAAGTAAGGTCCAATGACTCCGCCGGACCATAAACCGCACCAAACAGTCACACGTTGAGGATAGAGATTAATAAATTTCAATGCATTGTTAAAGCATGTATCGTTCCATCTTTCTTAATGACGTAGTTTCTACTTGTCAAATGTCAAAAAATGACAGCTTCAAAAGTAACATCTACCGAAATAGCGGGCTATTCAAAATAACAACTCTTATTGGAAAACACTGTATATATGCTCAACCTTGACTCGCTCCGCTTGAAACAATCCCTAGTATTTTGCTCATTCAACGTAATTTTCTAAAATTTTAATTTTTATTTTAAGTTTCGTCCAATGTAACCTGTTAGATTTTATGTTGTCATACTACGGAATCGAATGCCATCAAATCGTGTTCGATATTACCAAAAGGATTCCAAATGTCCAATTGTATCTTTCCCAACAAGCTTTCTACTATGGTGCCCAGCGTAAGCTAAAATGACCAGCTTGGGAAACTAGACTTTCAAAAAACGAGAATAAGGTTTAGTTTTCATTAAACCTAAAAAATGGTGGTAGATATTCTATTATTTATAAAATATTTTAAATGGAAATAATAAATTAATTGAACAGCGGGAGAAAATGTTATAAAGATTTAAGGTTTTTAAGGTTTAATGGCATAATAAGCTAATACGTAGATACCTACTCTACGTAGTTTTGTGTGGAATCAAACGTTATACGCCACAAATTGTTTATATTTCTTTCAAACTCTCCCTACAAACTTTTTACATAAAGTGTGGTGTTTTTTCCCATTTAAGCTAGCGAATATTTTGCATGCACAAATTTATAAAAGAAATTGTAAAATAATGAACATCATTATCATTATAACACTAGCGCAAATCCGCGAAAAATCACGAAATAGTCCTAATTCTTAACAAATCGGTTACAATTTTACTTTATATTTAACAAAGGGTCATTTAAAAATATTTGTTGATTTTAATGACGTTTAAACTCTTATTTATACACACAACCGAAGTTAGCATTTTTGCTTCGCCCAAAAGAACAACTGTATTCATGTAAATTTTCTTAAATACATTGCATATTTTTTACTTGATTAATTTGTGATCGCCGTGATTTTGCTCTCCAAGAAGAGTTTCATTGCTATCCTGCATCTTAAAAAGCTCTACAATCCTCCGCAACCCGCGCTAGGTCAGCGTTCAGCGCTCAGCTCTCTTCGTTCACTGTCAAGCGCTTAATGCCCACAAGCGCTTGCAAACCACAAGCGACAAGCGACATCCCCCTCCTGGCCATCCTGTATCGCGTTGCCCGTTCCCTGTTGTCCCGTGTTATTGCCCGATATCGGACCCGACAAGCGTAGGAAGCATGATCGAGCTTTTTATTTCCCTTTGATCGCATTTTAAAGCCTGGATTAAGTTGCATGGAAGATTTTGAGTAGGTGCCTAAGTTATGCACCACATAATGTTGTTAAATTATGACGTTAGACTCGGCTTTATGTGGTGCGAGGTTTAACGATAATTTTATAGCAAATTATGATAATAAAACTAGCTAATTTTGTGAATTATCATTACAATAATGTTGTACACAGCTAGAGTCTAACACTGGCAGCGCTCTAGGCAGCCAGGCTGCCAATCCTTGCTGCCTAGTGCGCGGCCAGTCTTAGTCAAAACTATCGTTAAAGACATATATCAGTAAAGATGTTTACTAATTTATAAAACAATTGTTGCACCACAAATAGACAACTGTTCTAGTATTCTTTATTTTGGACATTTAAAAACTTCAAATAATCCAGAATAGAACAGTAAGCCAAATGTTGCAATTAAATAAATATAAAGCAATACAGAGAATCAGATGTAATGAGTATTTCATTAATAAACAATTTTCTGTGACGTTTTGATTTTTATTTGTGAAATTTTGAACAATTTACTACCAGCTTACTTTAAAGATAAACTACCTTACAATCAAGTCTTCCATAAACCATACAATATAGAATGAAAACATTAAACTGAAAGATAGAACAAATAAAATAAAAACAAGTGCTTACTGTACAAAGGCATCCAAATGTATAGCTCAGTTTGCGATGAAATTAAAAATTTACTTAGATTAAGCATAAAATGTAAAAAATAAGTAATTAATAAGTATTATAAATGCAATTTGAAATGAGTTTTTATAATGAACAACGTATAGTAGATCTATTTGAAGTTTCATAAATATATCAGAAATTAATTACATCGCTACTAAAGAAAATTATACTAAGAAAGTCGTGAAATATGAAGAGATTTAGTTTGTTAGGGACAAACTACAAATAAATATACATTTTTAAAGTGTTTAACTATCTATTACGATGATAAATTTAGATCGGAAGTGTTTAGGGAATAGAATGGGTAAAGGATAGAAGTCCGATATAGATGGTAAGTTCCATCCTTCCTAATCTAACCTTGTTAAGTCAACACTTCCAGAGTCTCGAAGAGTGGTTGAGGTAAATATGGTAAATGATAACTAAAAATTTAAATTAATGAATTGGAGAACGAAAAATCTCTAATCTAACCTAACTAACATTCTTAAAAAAATATTTGAAATAGAGTAAAGTTTCAATCCCGACTATTGCTCTTGAAATAGCTTTATATTAACAGTTTCTTCCACTCTGAATCCAATTGCTAATTTAATTCAATAATATTTTTACATCTAAGCAAGCAGAATAATTATTGTACCTGTTTACAGAATTGATTTGGTGTTTAAAGGATTGTATATTCTTAGATACAACCTGATTTTAACAGCAAGTGCTTACAAAATACAAATTACTTACCTATTAATATTTATATCTGTAGATGTAGCGTCATCATTACTTGCGGTTTCCTTTTATAGTCAAAGCCCATAATAATATGCAGTAAGCGTAATGGTATAAACATTAATATCTAAATGACGCAATTTTATGCAAAATCAACCAAATTACGTTTGAATTTATCGTCTGTTGGTACAATGGTATAAATTTCACTAGATTGGACCTTGATAAGTAATTTAACAATTGCAATTATATTTTACATTTATTCTAAGCAGGAGATCTTGAATGTAACGATTTCCCTCAGACCCTATTCCATCTTTGTGTGGATAGTCTTTTTGAGGGGAAGAAGAAGTAGTGAATGGGTTCTGAAGATACACATGTCGTAGAAGGAAGGAAACACAGAGTTCGGAAAAATTTTCTACAGTTGAACCGTTGAACACGAAAACGAGTGTAAAAAATAAAATAGTTTAAAACAGACATTATTCCCACCTTAAACCTGTGCTCTGAAGGCTAGACCATTCGCAATGATATAATAGGGAAATCGGTCAAATAGACAGCACATTTCTCAAGGGGCAGGTATTTTGGGCTTCCAGTCCCGAGGTGGCACTTTAAACAGTGAGGTGTACTGGTATTAGCGATAGGTTGTCTAAATAACTTATTACCATTGACCTTAGAACGGGGTACCCCAGTAAGGACACATTATCTTATATAAAAAAATTGTTAAATAAAAAAAAATAAAAAAAATTGTCAACTTTTGAACATTTTCTTAACTTGTTTCAATGATCACTTTTCAAGTTATTTAGATTGATATCGTCAATATAATAAACTTGATTTTTTATTAAGTATTAGCTGATGTGTACCCGGTGTTGCTCGGGGTACTTATAAATGGTTTGGGGTAAACTTTTGAGGTTGTGAATTCTAGAGTACTTGATAACTGGGTGCATTTTTAGGTGGAAATAACATTATTGGTATTGTAATAAGTATTTATTTCACTTGGTCGTGTCATGTCTCCGCGGGCGTCCTTGACCTCTTCAACCATTCACTTCTAAGCCGTAAATTCTCCTTACTCTCCTTTCTTCGTTCATTACTCCTTCTCACTTTACGACAAATAATTATTTGATTCACTTCTTCCTCGGGCATCCCTAACTTTCTCTACCATTCACTTCATGAAATCCACATTGTTACAGTTAAAAACTACATTACTTCGGCTTTAATTCGACATCGTATTTGATTCTAGTGCAGAGATAATGCGTTAAGGCGATGCACTACTTCGTGTAATATTTTTAATTGAGCCGCTATCAATAACAACCTTTACGTAGATGGCGATAAGGTTTAAATTCCCGCTTAACACCATCCGCCTATTTTGATTTATACAAGAAAAAAACATTGCCAAAAAGTGCCTTTTATTTTATTTTGTGGATGTTCAGGCATAAATATTTTTTTTTCGAGCATTTTATAAATAACTTAATTTGCCACATTATACAATAAAATCATAACCGAAAATGGGTTCGTAAGTAGGAGATTTTGAACTTTAAAGCAGTTTCATGCCTTTACATTATTTTATTCTGGGCTTATTTTATTTTTTTTTTTTTTTATAGTGAATACCTCACAAGAGTCCCAACTGCTCCCGTCTGGAGCCAGTGAGACTATGGCATCCCCAATTGGAGGATTTTGTGAGGCTGAAGGTAAGTGGGGAAGTACCTGGCTATTCAGATCTAGTCACTAAACACGACTAAAGCCATTTGGAGCAACGTTTCAATTCTGAATGGTGGTCTTACACCAAGGCGATACTGGTAGTATCTTCCACTCTGGAACGTGCCGCAAATATACTATATATTATTTTAATTAATTAATTGTGAAATAACACAAATTAATCAAATAAAATTTATTTGCGCACGCCGGGTTCGAACCCGCGACCTTCGGAATGGCAGTCCAATGCGTTACCACTGGACTATGCCGGCCGTCTAAAGATTTATCTAAAAAATACTCGATTATTTCAAAGGCCAAGATGTATTATACTCACAGTATTTAATGAAAGCATCTGAAACATTTCTAGGCGACCAATTTTTCAAACCCAAAACACATGATTTTGCATTACTACGTATGGCATCTCCTTAAGTCTTCCTCGGGCGTCCCCGGCTTATCTAAACACTACTGGCAGTCCTGGTACTAGTAAGACAAAACTTTGAAATTTTCAGCAAAATGAAACAAACAAAGAAACACAAATTTTTTTATGCATATATATTTAAAATATCGCTAATAATGGTCAATTATTCGCACGTAAGTATCATTAATAACCGGTCATTATTGCATCTCAGAAACAAATCTCATGTAGCCTAAACCGATGCCTTCAATTAATTTTACGTCTGAGGTCACAAACCGCACACAAATACCAAGTTTGTTGATACAATTTAACTTTTAATCCTCGCGCCCTCGCAATCTCAACTGACAGACATTTACAACTTTATTATCTGAATTAAGAACCAGCGTCCTCCAACCTTTAAAAAGCTGCAAAATAAACCAAGAATTCATCAAAAGATAAAGAATTATCCCTTAACAAAACGGTCCGTTTGCGAATTAATTGTCAATTTAAATTAAAACGTTTTTTGCGTGTTTTGTTTTCTTAATCAGGTGATCAATTCTCTCCAGTTATTTTCATTTTTGGTTTCGATCTTGACTGTTCGGAGACAGTGGGACTACAGCATCCTATCTGGATATATTGCGAGGCTGATGGAAGTTGAGATGTATCTGTCTCTTTAGAACTGGTCACTAAACGTAATTCTGTGGTCCTTCAACAGGACTGTGTGAAAGTATCAAGTTACCACTCTGGGATTTGTTATGATGTTCGTTCTCATGAAGGTGTTTATTGGTCATCTTCTAAGGTCTTTTATTGACTTTACGAAAAAAATACGATTTTGACTGTACGATTTTAGTAGGCATTTAAAAAGTTACATTTCTTAAATACCCTGTTGATGGTGGGTGAATTTGTGTGTATTTCCGCATTGCAATAAAATCCAAATAAATGGAATTTATTTATAAATTTATCCGAAAATTAAAAACTGTTTTTAGAAGGTGATGATATACGCTTTTAAATTTAATTATTAATAAGATAATAAAAATTTTAACGAAAAAATTGAATTTTTAAAAAAGGCTCACTTTAAGATTTTTCGTCTAAGCACTGACCTAATTAGTGATAACGAAAAAAAAACAAATGTAATAAAAACATTATCGTCACCTAAATTTTTTTATCGTTTCATACAAAAATTATTAATTAAAACATTTGTAAACTTTAGCAAGCGGTTAAATACGTAGCTTATTTTTATATTTTATTAAGAATCTATATAAATATAAACGTTCGTTTGATCAAAATCTTAAATCTACGAAAATTCTTCACCGATTGGATTGTTTTGAAATTTAGACACTGCGTTGCATTAGAATGCGCTTGTGTTTTTATATACCTATACCGTATAATTGTCACATATGACAGGTTAAATATGTGTTTTTTTAAAACAGCGCCATATGTTTGATGTAAAAGCAACGTTTGCTATTGTTTCTTTATCTGCACGGACAGAATGAGCCACAGCAACGCGGGGTATAGCTAGTAAATAAATAAAATTATCTGGTGTATAGGCTTGTTTTATAATTGACAAGAACACGTATTATTTCGCTTGCAAAACGTTTAATTTTTTAGCAATTTTAATCAGGTTCTTTGGTAATTTTAAGCTCCTTTCTCGTGGACATCAATTGATTTCACGGCTGTCCAATAGCATTTTGCTAAAGGGATTTGCGACCACATTACTCGTCAAGGTTTAATTGATCAGTTGTGGCGGATTTATTCGGATGTCAGACTTGCTTAAATTACCCTGAATTATTATTGGTTTATTTAATCCAATATTGGATGTAAGTGCGCCACGACTTTGTAATTGATTAAAATGATCGATTTGTTAAGTGATTGATTTTAAAGATTCCAAAATGATAAACCGTTGTTGAACTCCTTAGCAAGTGAGTAACTAACAAGATTTATGAAGTTTACCATATAGATTTTGAGTTTCCTAAATACGTGGTTAACCAAAATGACCTGTTTTGCATGGCGGTGGCTACTTGGCTTTTGGCTCCCCGGATCGAAGTCTTATTTCAATACTTCAAATTCTAAAGAATTATACCTAATTATTATCATTTAAATTCAATATCAAGTTTCCATTATACTTTCGTTACATTGCGGTTTTACATATAACACGGATTTAAAATAATTGAAGACTATAAATAATTATTTCGTTTGTACAATCTCAAAAGTACTTCGTATGTTACCCCAAAATTAGATATTGGGTATTGAAAACGGTTAGTAATGTATATATGTATTAATATAAATAATTAATTCCATTACCCGGCTTCGACCAAGACTAAAACGTAGTCAAAAGTAATATAGTGATTTATTTTTGAGGTATAATGCCGTGTTGCGCTACCTCTTTTTTACCCAACGTTTAGGACAGCATTACAGCGTAATGCTGTCCGAAACATTGACTGAAGAAGGATATAGAACACATCGTAATACCTTAGAAATAAATCACTATAAAATAGAACAACAACAATGAAAATTTTAATTATTAATAACAGAACAAAACAAATCACATACATTAAAATTATAAACAATAGAACAAAATAAATCACTATAAAATAGAACAACAACAATGAAAATTTTAATTATTAATAACAAAAAAATACAATTACCTAAATTAAAATTATAAATAATAGAACAAAACAAAACAACTTAAATTTAAATGATTAATACTGGAACGAAACAAAACAATATAAATTTAAAATTATAAATAGTATAACAAAGCAAAACAACATAAATTATAATTATAAATAATAGAACAAAACAAAACAACATAAATCCGCCACGCACCAGGAGCACATTAGCAGCAAGGGGTAGGAGAAAAGAGGTTAAGAACTCCGCTAATCTATAGATGAGACATTCGATTTACGCGACCGATACCGATGCGGCAGGCCAATATCGGAACAAGCAGCTGAATAAAAGGCTTTCGGTGTTTTATTGTCTTAGGAATGTTATATTATGCGGGGAGTTACGGCCTTGCGAAGGCTTGTTCGATTAATTATTATTTATTGATACGATAAACAGAACGAAACTCGAAGTGGCAACACTATGTTGGATGCGTTTTTTATGGACTGGAGCAGTAAATTCAACTAGGGCTAAGATAACAATGACAATGGAATAAATTGTTAAACTGTAGCTATAAAGTGTTCGTTCTTGGTTAACAACGTTATTGAAGCTGGTTCGTAGACGAATGTACATTATTTATTTTAAAACATTTCAGTAATTTATAACATTATTGGAATATAACTTTTGAAGGTTATCGGTTAGGATAATCGGAAATTAATTTATTGAGACTATCTAGGTTACAAATAGATTCATTAGAACTTTGTAATCATTCAAAAAGATAGTAGCCAAAAAACATAAGAAAAAATTGTTGAAGATAATATTGTAAATTCTGAATTTGAGATCGAATATATTGATAATCGAAAATCGAAAAATGACAAATAAAATAATTTTCCATTAGAATATAACATTATGGCAAATACCATATAATATTAATAATACGTTAAACTATATTGAAATAGTGGAAATTTCAACAACTCTAGCCGCTAGAGGGAGCTAGTGTAGAATGTTGACTGTCATTCCTTTCAATGGCGGCAAATTGAGTTTATTAACTAGTAGGTGGCGGTGTTTGATAATAAATATTTATGCAAATGTTTTAAAAAGTAGGTTCCGTGGTTCAGTTTACGAAAAAATAACAAAAACACTTCGAAGAACCTTAAATATCAACCGTTAATTTTCAATTTGGGAGGCGGGTGTGGGTACTGCTGCCCCCCAAATTATTCATTGGAAGACCAACAACTCTGCCATAGGTCACTCCGAGTGGTTCGCTACGTTGGTGACTCAGCAGGGGTGCGCGGATTCATGGAGGGGAGGTTTGTGAAGGTCTTGGCGGCGGATCAGTCTGCCCGAGAAGTCAAAATGAGAGAGACTGGTTGAGAAAGACTATCTCAATAAATCGCCTTGTACGGCAGTTGGAGTAATGAATATCCACCACTCCTGGACACGCTGACCTCCAGACTCCTAACCACCCCTTATAGCTTTTTCCTTCCCAGAACTTCCTCTCTTTCTTTCCTTAAAAATACCCTCCACACAGCTCCCCTAAGATGACACAGATGTTGAGGAAAATATTTTTCTTAGTGTCGAGCTAATGTAAAAAAATTTACAAATCAAAAATCAAATAATTTTACTTTAAAAAGCACTGCTCTGCTTATCTGGTGGTGGAGTACTATTTATGCTAATTAAATTAATATCACAATTCCTAGATTGAAAACACCGATTATTGCTTCAGCTACAAAAGAATCGTCCTTCCATGTTATAAACATTAACAAGAACAGCGATTGCCCTCTCACGGCACTCCGTGTCCGCGCATTCCAGCACCGGGATAGTTTTTGTCCTACTAATTACAAAGCGATTTCTCCAGAAACAATGCGGAGTAAAATCAGAACACTTCCATTGTTCCCGTGTACTTACTGAACGGGTGCGCCACCAATCACGCTACTCGACCTGTCGAACCCCTAATGAAAGTTAAAAGAAATGCAAATAGCTTTTCGATATCTGCATAACCTTCTTTGGCCGGGGAAATTCAAGCTCGTTAAAATAAAGGATAAACGGTTTACAGCCAGTTATTGATTTATCAATCCTCCTGCTTGAAAACTAACAGTTATAGTATTTTACAATACGTATGTCGTATAATATTAATATGTATCAACAAGAGGTTTTCACTGGTGAATTTTATGTTTTATAGTGAATATACAAGAGAAAAGAGTTACACTACCCAAGGGATGGGATGGTGATAGGGAGGAAAAGGGGATAGATCTAGTCTGTGTTGAGTAATAAGTATTTTGTGAATGTTATTTATTAATTTTTAGGTTTGAAAATCTGAGGTTGTGTGTTAAATAAGTCGAATTTACTGTTTGAAGTGTTAAAAATGTACGCAGTGAATGTGTTTTGTTTTGAGTAAATGTTGCATTGAGGGATGTTTAATGCGTGTTTTTGGCTGGTTTGTCTGATGGGCCTTCTTAATTGTATTCTTGTATTCTTAGGTGGATATTCATATAAAATTGTACGCCTTTTAAAATCCCGAAAAACGCGACTGACTCCTCTTGTTCCTGTCGACTCGCTGACGGTAAGTACCAATTGATAGACCGGTCAGTGAATGAGTTTGCAGCGCGTCGGGAGTTCAATTCCTCTACTGGGCAAGTCCCCAATAACCACACAAGAAACATTTCCGCTTAGTTTGATGCTGAGAAGAGATTTCAAAATACCTCATCCGTCACCGGGAAAGTTCATCTTTCTATAAAAAATAATCAATTCAATTTTAACAAACTAATCGAAGGTCGAAATTCAACTACCAATGAAACATGAAATATAAAAAGACACAAACATAAAAAAGATAACGGTCTCAACTGGGACATGAATCCAGATCAACTAGTTAATACTAGACCTACCCCTAGACCGACATTCTACTAATTGAGCTAGTACATCTATTTTTTTGTTATTTTAATCGATCTCATATTTCAATTTGAATTATTTTCTAATATTATCCTCGAATAATTATTGTATTATTTTTTATTGTATTCTATCTTTGGAATGATCGCAAATAACTTACCAGACTATTTTTCGCAACCTACGTAGACTAGATAGATAGTGACTGGGATTGTATTTTTAAGATTAGATGATCCGAGTTCAATTCTAAGTTGTGATCGTTACCTTTTTTATTTTTCTGTAGATATTTCAATTTAATGTTTCATTGAGAATTGCTAAAAATCTTATCTTTACTGATTAAATATTACTACTAGGTTTATTAGCTTAAAATAAGTTATTCCTGATAAATCGAACATTATTTTTGTTAATTAGATGTTTAATGTGACGTCAGATGTTGAACCTGCCAAAATATTATAAACATTTGAGACAGTTTTTTGAAACCTCCATTCCATAAAAAAATGTAAATTATCAGTTGAATAAACTTGATATATTAATGTTCCTGCCATTAAATCAAGATTTCCTAGTACGTATTATTTTAACAATTACACTACGGTTGCAGACTACAATTGTGCAACAAATAGATTACACACCATTGGTAACTCATATGCTGTTGTAGCTGATGTTTTTAACATGCTCCTATTAACGTTCAAATTAAAAATTTTAGGAGCGCACACTTTAACAAAGTCCCTGCAAAACAGGTTTTATTGTTTTGTTTCTTCTTAATTTATTTCACCAACTTTGTACTAATGCGTATTCTTTTGTCTGACTTTGTAGTATGACTGTCAATAAATATCACGCATTTAAATGGCAAATTCTAAATAAAAAATAATTCAATTCCCTTCACCTCGCAGTTGACAAGCCACTGTCTCACAGGTTCCAGCCGATTGACCTATTGTATGATGTTACAAAAAAATTGAAGTCTTCTCAATTTCCCTTTTCTTCTTCTTTCAATTTCACTAAAAGTACCTGCGTAAGGGTGCCGTAGCCTTACAGGTTCCGTGTAATATAATTCAAGTGTCGTATAAAAAAAACCTTCTAATCATATGTAAATCGACATACCTAATACCTACCCGTACAGCAGCCCGGCCGACCTTATTAGGAGCTACATAGCTCGCATATCGGTGGCAGCCGCCGAATCTCGTCTAAATAAGGATCGTTCACACGTGCTGGTGCGTCAAACACCAACGCGTGCGCCAAGCGACAATCGTCATCAAATTTACTAAATCAAATCAATCGGCACCGTTTTAACAAGAGTTATTGTAGCTGTAGAAGATGCAGAATACATATGAATAATAAGAAGTAATTTTTTTAAGCAAAAGGTCACTATTGTTTCAGCACGGACAAATTCACATTATAAACATTTAGATTACTGGTACCCTCAACAAATGAGAGACTTTAGTTGCGGAGTCAGTTGCGTTGCAGCGAAAAATAAAGCAAAAAATTTGGGCATAAAAACTTATTACGGTATATGAAGTTGTCATTGAGGTACACGTGCACCCGTACAACTTTGTAGTTTATTTTATTTTATTTGGTTTTAAAATATATATATATCTAGTGAACTATCGAAAATTAAACACAATATTTTTAAAGCATGATATAACAGTAAACTGATAAATTAAATTTGAAATGCAACAAAACTCCACAACATCCTTCTCCTAGATATAAAGCGAATAGAAAATTTGAATGATTACAGAAGAGAATAATAATCTGACTGAAAGAGATTAATGAAAAAACTAAAAAAACATTAAAAACGACAGAGAAAACTAATATAACAGGAATGAATAACTTTAGTCCACCTCAACACAGGTCACCCTAGTGAGGAGGACTAAGAAATACAATTTACTATACATATATTCCTTATCGTATTTTGTATGTACAATTTAAATAGTCTATAATAAAAAAAACAGTATTAGTAAAACGTGTAATAGTAACACAAAAAAATAATAATTAAACATAAATTGAAACTAGAAGAATACAACATACAAGACAAATCTATACATTACCAACGCTACTATAATTTGTAAGATTCAACAAAGTGCTTGTATAGAACAAATAGGTGAATGATATTCCACTTTACTTTTGACTAATAAAATATGAAGGGTTCGCATACAATCTAAGAACTTAATATCTGTTAAAGTTTTGCAAAGTAAAGTTATTCAAGCATCTTTCATGTGTGCAATGCATGTTAAATTTTCATTAAACATTACTCCAAAGTCACGAATTTCTTGGAGGACTTTTTAGTTGTTGCTGCTGGCAGCCGCAACTTTCTCCGCGGCTGAACGATTACCTATGTCTGAAGTCTTTAGAGACTGTTTCGAATTCCAATTTTACACATTCAACCATATTTTCTCCAAGTACTTACCACCATACAGTGATATTTTAGTATTTTTGTACTGACATTACAAAATAGTTGCCGCGACTAAAGTCTCTCGATTGCGGATGTTTATAACGTTCCATGATAACTCAACACAGTGACAATTCAACACACTTTTAAAAAGTGATATAAAGTCATTAGAAACGATGAAAGAACGTAGAACGTAATATGTAGCAGAAAGGAAAATACGAACGTTTCGTAATAAAGTGTTAGAATACGACAACATCTAGACATGTATAATGTATGAATTTTTTAATTGTTAGTGAGTTAATTATGTTGATCCGTTAAAATCACTAAGTTCAATCACATGGAATTACCAAAAATCGTTATTATTATTTTAATGTAAATATTAATTTGATCAGATTTTCATATATAAATATTACGTTGAACTGTCTTGTATCCAGGTACACTAAGTCGTATCTCCATCGATGTTGGTTAACGTAAGCACCTCTAGATGATCTGTATGGTGCTTGTGATGACTATCTTACACGCATTCATTGGAATTTAAACGGTTCTCTTCTGTTTTTATATCACATTTGTTCTAAAGATAATGTCTAACTATTGCAGCCTTTCAGCGTATTTGTTTATTGTTTTGTCGTCAACACTATAATAACAATATTTAGTTACCTAATAAAACGTCATTAATCACCATAGTTACTTCATCTCCATTTCCCCCGCCGCGATGCGGTCCCGTGCGGCTTGCGGCGCGGCAGCGGCGGCCATTGTATGCTAATGCGGACCGCATTCCGCGGGTGATCCCTCCGCAGACACTGCCGCCGTCTATCGGACGCATAGCGTATTGGCCGCCGCGACCCGGTAGGCAACGGATAGAGAATGCAGTGTGAACGGGCGCTTACTGGGTTCGTTTTTCTTTTGTTTAATTTTTTTATATATTTGACCCAATCTTAATGTATTGTATTAGCGACATGTGCTTGAATGAATCTTATTTGGTAGGTGGCTATGAGTACCGCCGCCTCAAGAACCATTTATTGGATAACCAACACCTCTGCCATAGGTCACCCCAAGTGATTTATGGGGTCAGGATTGTCTAGGTCTTGGCTGCGGATGCATCTGCCCACCTACAGAGTGGCAGGCCGGACTTGGAGAGACAGGTTGAAGGAGTTATTTTTACATCTCCAACAGGATTCTCACGACCCATCTCACTTTGCACCGCAGTAGGAGGGATGCATTTAAACGTCCTTCACTCCTGGACATACTGATTACAAGATTCCTACCCACCCCTCATAACTTTTTCCTTCCCAGATGTAAATTTTCTTCCTCTACTTCTTTCCTCACAAAAACCTCCACTCAGCATCCCCAAAGATGACATAAAAAAGTGAGCACTGGTGTAAGAGTTGGAATTTCCTCATTTTTGTTTGTCTGAAATTTTTAATGCAGTCCAACTATTTTCAGCTTACAATGGCATTATGAGCCTTAAAATAACCATTAATTTTCCCAATAAACCCTAGCAAAGCCGGGCAGTTAAATTATAATAATGATAGATGTACGGTCATTTAGAGGTATTAATATCATATATAGAACGAAATACTCTTAGTATCGCCCTGGAGATACAACGAAACAATATCGAAATATTGCTTGATAAGCTACCAAAGTCTACCAACTTCCATTTTATCTAAACCTATTTTTTATTCGACGTTCAACGCGTAGTCGCAGAAACATCAAACAGTATTGAAATTATTATTCATAGCCATTAAACTTCACAGGTACTTTAGCGTATTATGAAATTATGTCACTATGATAAGAATAAAAAACATCACTTTCCCCTATTTAAATTGACAACATTCAATAATTAATGATAAGTAAATTATTATAATGTCATTTTAGGAAGAAGCCGCCTGATGGGTCGTTAATCATTGTCTTTCACTCACCAATTATTAAATTACTTCTGATAGAAGTCAAAGTTAATTAAGACAACTAAGTCTCTTATATTATGTATTATAAATCATTTAAATCAAAGAGACCACAGAACGTTGTTATAACTAGATGTCTTTGTATCAATCGTGTCAACATTTCAAACTCCTTTTTGAAGACACCTTCTTCTTCTTTCATATGGTGTGGGGTCAGAGGAGATCGTTTAGGTAAGTGAGCCAGTCCAGGACCTCAGGCTTCACCCTGGGAATGAATGCAGCGGGAAATCGTTGCCCACGTGTTCGGTGGTTTGCACCGCACCGCATTCACACATCATCGATTTTTAAGGCCCCACCTGTGCATCATGTGAGCACAGCGTCAGTGGGAAGATCTTATCCTAATGATGGTGGACCAGAGTTTACATGTCACCACCCACCATTTTGACCACAATCTCAGTGGGATGGTGTCCGAGATTTCTCACTTCGGCCGATTGCTACACAAGTTTCCCCCTATCTTCTGGAGTGAGAAGAAATCGTAGGAGCCTTTCTCTTTCTATCCAAAAGGGTTTTTGGTACTTCAATTATACTTGTATTATCCCAGACACATGAAAATAGTATACTCTCGTAAGGCGAAGAGGAATCTATAGCTTTCTTTAGAAAATTAAAAAAAAAAAAACAATTTTCAATAATATTTTATCGTATCAAACTCTAAATAAGGTATTCATTGTTAATTCTCACGTTACAGGGTGTCAATACAATCTCCTTTCGAGCTAATTGTTTCAAAGAACTTGAAAAATTGAAAAAGATGAGTAAAAGTTCTATTCAAGATTTGCTATTATTTTTAAATTCTGTGAAATAACTGGTCCGTAATAAAACAATAACAGAACTTAATTTGCTCGTGGGGAGAGAAAAAGACGACAATTTTGGTGATTTTCATTATTGAAATTGATTATATAGGTAATTTGAGCATTGGTTGTGCAGAGAAGCGCATTATAATTTAATAAATTCAGGTAAAATAATGCAATTTTGATTGATTCACTAAATATTTTTATTTATGTGCCCAGTTTCACTTATAAATCCAGATTTTTTTTCAGGTATGTATATTGTTTTATTAGAAGGTTATAAAAAAGATGCATCAATGTAATTTAGGTAACAAAGTTATCAATTACTTTTTTTAGTGGTGCGTACAAAGTGTTGTTTTTTCTAGCAAAATGTTAATCTAAGAAATGAGTACTATCTACAAAAAAATATTTAGTTATAATGTTTATTATTTAAGAAAAATACATTCAGCCACTTGGAACGCTTCTAAATTCTAAACGCCAAATAATTAAGATGATGTGTGTAGTACCCTTCCCTTCTTTAAGCCGTACATTCTATGATCAAGCCAAATCATTGAATTTCAAAACGTAGCAATTATACAAAAATTTTGCATCGACAAGTCGGTGAATAAAAAGGGGAAATCAAATATCTATATTTATGGGTTCCTCGGATGACTTACGAAGCTCCCAAAGACCTAAGCCTTACAAATGACAACACGAAAATATTAGCCGATAAAAAACGATGATTGCGAAAACAATGACAAACCCACGACGAATACTGGAGCTGTCGGCAGTCCTACGCACTGATGGCCAAATATGCCTCACCAGGAGGAACGAACTGCGGATTATATTTGTAGAAAATTCATAATAAAAAACCATTTTTGAGTTGTCATTTAGGAAAGCAGTAAAGTTCATCCCTGTAGTTTACAAATTAACATCTACAATGAGTTTATAGTATCAATAAAATAACCTTTATTTATTAGACACGGCAGGGAGAAATCATACTGATATAAAATATTGTTAATTTATTAAGAATCACTTCAAATTATTCACAATCCGGTTAAAAACGGTATTGCAGGACCTTAACGAATAAAGTGATAGGTTTCCTGATAAAATTTTAGTAAATATGAACGTATTTCTATACATATTTCCTCATTTCCTCATTGTATCAAGACAAGTACATGTACATAAAGACGTATTCTGATTTGTTAGGTATTTACTAAAAGTTTATCAGAAAATGGCCTGCAATCTCGTTTTTACCCAGATTACCAATAATTTTAAGAGTTTTTTTATAAATTAGCAATACACATTTTTCTCTGTGTGAGAACTGGAATTGGTCCTTATTTTTGTGTCATTTTTGCAAATAAATGAAAACAGAGAACTATTAATATTGTAATACTTATTGATCATTGATGTATGTCTAATTTAGTCTATGCTATTGATAGATTCACTGATAGGTGTATGTTATTTATTTCGTATTTAATTATTTATTTCTGTCCGTATTTTACTCAATTTTTTTTGCCTTTATCACATTCAGATCAGATATGTTTGTTTTGTATTTTAATTGAGCAAAATGTCTTACTATATTTTAATGGTTTATACCATTTAAGTATTGAAAAGCCAACGTTTCTTTTATAAAACTTCTTTTACTGTACATATCAGCTATTTTGTGATACTCATCGAACCCTTCTAATCTTCGTATAAATATCCTAGATGAGGTGAATCAGATATTATGTGCTCAGAATGCCTTTAGAACATTTATTTGGATTTAAATGCGAATTTATAGAAGAAAGGTTAGTATAGCTATGTGCATAAATGCGTCTGTTTTCCACCCAAGCATCGTGGTTTCAATTATTTGCCAACAAAGTAATACATGGTATCATTGGAAACATATTCCGTTCTTAATGATAAGAAATTCTGTCAGGTTATTTGTAGTCCCAGAATATTTGTAGTTATTCAAACATCTTCAATAACGGGTCACGTACTAGAAAAGGAACGGACTTAAAATATATCCCTTGCAAAATTTGCTTCAATATTTTCGTAAAAAACATTGATGTGACTTGGTTTTCCACCACTGGCGTATCAGACGCCGCATCCGCGATGCACAAATCAAATACGCTAGCGACAAACTGGCGGCGCAACCTTAATATCTTCAATCTGCGTCACAAAAAACCCGAGAAAACGAACGCAAAGGAAGGTTATACTATTTTTATTATTTTCGTTTCAATTGTACCTACATTAATACGGGTTCCTGAATTCATACGCAATACTTCAAAAGCATTTCTAGATTTTCTGGCTTTTGTTTTCAAAATATTCACTTATTTTTGTTAAATTTATGTGGTGGAATGTTCCAATTTGTAATACCTTTGTGTTATAGTACTTCTGGTACTTCTTCTTTAGAGACTTGTGGATGATCTGAAGTATCATAAATTATGGGTAGACTAACAGGACTAGAGTGTAGAGAGGTATACTATTTAAACTGTTTAATGTTGCACTATTGGACACGTTACTCGAAGGAAGGCTACTAGTAAAAAGATGCAATTAGGAAGCAGATATACCCATTTATACCTCTGCATAATCATGCTCTTTAGTACACGAATGTCTCTTTATACATTTAAACATACGTTCATTACAATTGATTTTACAAGGATTTTTTTTACATTAACCCACGCAGGAGTCCTTTGACGAAAATAATTTCGCTCAGGGCCTATTTCATCTTTGGGAATGATCTGTGGAGGGTCTTAATATGAGAAAGGAGAGGAAATTATAGGAAGGAAAAAGGCATAAAGGGTGGGTAGGAATCTAGGGATCAGTGTGGCCAGGAGTGACGTATAAATGTAACCACACACTGCGGTGTAAGGCGATGGGTTGAGAGACAAATTGGAGAGGTCAAAAGGTCTTCCCAAATCGGCCTCTCCGGATCTGGCAAGCCACACAGGTGGTTGACAGGCGCATCCAGAACACACCTCAACCGATAAAACCAAGCATCACCAAATCACTTCTAATGGCCTATTTCCCAAATTGAAAAAGATACACTTATTCAAGTTTGTTAAAAAGCCATTGGTTTTTTTTTTAATTCATCTTATTTGAGAAATCTATTCTCGTGTTTGAGAGGGAGTAGTTTCATAACAGTTTAAATTTAAGTGTATATATAATAGAATAAACATCTTAATGACATAAGCAAAATTATAAGACATGCAGATAGCAATGTTACGATTAATTATTGTGAAATATAAATACTTATTCTTTTTAATTTATTTTCACTTCATTATCCTAATTTATACTATCCATAGGAATATGTATTTATTACTTTTTATGGATTAAAACATATTTAACTTTATTTCACTTTTTATTAATCACCGAGCCAGCTACAATTTCTATGAAACAAAATCTATGGTATATTTACAGAGAACCTATGCCAGAAATGAGCGATATTGGTTGCCTGATTACACCTGAATATCACCTTTGGTGGGTTTATTACTTTCTGAGAGATGGGTTACATTATATTGAGTTAGGTTAGGATGAATATCCTCTTTGGTGGGCTTATTACTTTCTGGGGGATGAGTTAGGTTAGGTTAAATATCCCCTATGGTAGATTTATTACCTTCTGGGAGATGTGTTACATTATATTGGGTTATGTTAGGATGAATATCCCCTTTGTTGGGCTTATTACCTTCTGAGGGATGGGTTAAGTTAGGTTGAATATCTCCTCTGGTGGGTTTATTACCTTCTGGGAGATGGGTTACATTATGTTGATTTAGGTTAGAATGAATATACCCTTTGGTGGGCTTATTACCTTCTGGGGGATGAGTTAGGTTACGTTAAATGTCCCCTCTGGTAGGTTTATCACCTTCTGGGAGATGGGTTACGTTGTGTTGAGTGAGGTTAGGATGAATATCCCCTTTGGTGGGTTTATTACATTCTGGGGGATGAGTAAGGTTAGGTTGAATATCTCTTTTGGTGGGTTGATTACCTTCTGGCAAATGGATTACATTATTTTGGGTCAACTGAATCTACGGGTTTTTAAAAAGTCATATTAAATGGAATTCCAGAATAGAAAATAAATTTCTTCCAACCAACCTCTCTATCTTATTAAAATCACCATTTAATTAATCGAAACATTGCTCGAAATATGAGTGAGCTATTTTCGTTGCCAAATCCAAATAGAAACTTCACTGTCCATTGTAGGTACTACAAACAATAGTCCTACCGGATACCGTGACATCATAATATATTCCTGTTTATCGTAACAACTGGACTTGGGAACAGTAATAGACGAACACCACATTTACGTACAAATATGTTTTTGTGTAGGATTCCAGTTTTAACGCTTCACTCCTCGGAATTTATTTTATGTTAAATTTATTTAATATTTTATTTTATAATAACATAAAAATATACATTTAAATTAAAATTACATATAATTCTATACACAAAAATGTTTAATTAAAAATTCGTATGATTTATGCACTTATAAATATTTTAATATTGCATAAATGGCACAAAAAGTGAAGTCAAAGTTTTCTTGCTTATTCTCAAAAAATGAATATATTATCTAAATATCCAATTCTGTAAAAGGCATTTAAGTTTTCAGTCAAAATGTTTATGTATGTTTATCTTTTAATATTTTCATTTTTGATGTTAAATTTTATTTTTTTTTAAATATTTTTGTTTACTTCAAAAACAAACACCTGAAAGATTATTTTATCACTTTTATAAAATAGTATTAGTTTTTACGACAACCTTAAAATTAAGAAATATTACAAAGCGTTTAAAACGCCTCGAATTTTGAAATTTCACAGTCGTTGGGACTTGAATGTATAAATAATTAAAAACCTGAAGGGTTAAATGTGAAGAGGTTCTAGTAAAGAAGGAATTAGGTTGATGTAAATAATTACTTTTAAGTATTTCTAGCGTAGGGTACCTGCATCCATTTATTTGATTGTCTCACTATAAAACTCGTACAAAGCATTATTTTTTTAATGGTAAATTAATGTTTATAAGACAAGGTTTTATGCATAGCATAAAGAATAACAAATAATTATAAGCAATAATAAGTCCTCTGAAATACTAATACAAATTGAAAATATTGGTTGTTTACAGGTGAAAAAAATAATCAGCAGTAATTGTGAATTGAGGTACTAGTACAAATTGAATCATTTGGCGGGTTTGAAATAAGCCGACATAGCTCAGAGGTTACAGAGCACCTGACCAGACATCAGAAGGAACGGGTTCAATTCCCTTTGGTGGCATTTATTTTTACTCGGGTGATATTTTCAATTTGTATTAGTGTGTCAGAGGACTAATTATTGCTTATAATTATTTGTTATCGTACAAAGCAGTTTTGCAAAATCAATTTAGTAGATCAATTTTTACGCAGTTCCAGTAGAAGTGGTTGCAAGTAATGTTTTAGATTTTTTTATTTTTTTTATTTACAATTTTTTAACTCGCCATGTCTTTTCAGGTAACATTGAGTCCTTGGATTTCGTGATATTATTTATTTCCTACCCAGGTCTCTATAGCTGTAAAATTCCCGTTTGCGATTACGCGAATTTAGCCTTTTATATGTAAAAAAATCAATTTTTATACTTTAACGCGATTTTCCATAAATAAAATGCACCAGTTAGTCGAAAATGCTTCTGTTTATTTGTAAAATCCCAAAAAGTTAATATTTGATTCCTATTATTGTAAAATACCACCGCTTTTTTCAAATAACAGCTTATAAATAATATCTGATAATAAAGCAACTTTCTTTGAAAGATAAAGCGAAATTTACAGCACTATTTTTTAATCATCACAATAGATTTATTTATTATATCGTCGCATGACTCTTAACTATTCAGAAATTCTATTTAACACGGAACAGACACATAAGCAACGGGATATTTTTATAAACTATTCGATAATTTCTCCGAACACACGCCAGAACTGGCAACCCTATGCAGGGGGGAGAATCGTTTGGTTAATTTTACGTCATGTTATTCGCATGTCCAACAGTATGGATGCTATCTTTTCAATGGCTACACTATTCGGTTGCTCCTCGGCGCCCTTTATTCTTGGGCGGATTTATAGGGACTTGCGGAGAATGAACTTACAAGAGAATGTTACCCGTACCACTGTTACATAGAGCTAATAATATTTTACAGTAGTGCACAGAACCTTGTAAAGTAGGTATTTTCTACATAGTTTATACGCATCTATTTATGATAATGATTATTAGTACGCTGCAGTATCCAAAAGGTGATAAAGCATAGTTTTTATTAACAGTATCGCCCCGGTGAAAGATCAGCATTCAGAATCGAAATCTTGCTTGAAATGGCTTTAGCCATGTTTGGTTACCAGATTAGATTGCAAGGTATTTTCAACCTTTATCTTCCTCATATTATCCCCCTTCCAAAACCCTTCAGCTTTACAACATTAACCAATTGGGTACGCCATATCTGCGCTGCCTGTTTTTTAAAGAAATATTTTTTCCCAAGCCATGAAAAATTTGATTTTTTCAGCTGATTCGTGAGTTATGCAGCGTTGAAAGTAAGAAAATAAGACTAAGCCTGTTGTCCCACAGGTCGGTAAGCAATCGACATAAACCGAATGCTGCATAGGCCTGCCCATGAAGTGCACGATAGTAAAGCAATGGTCTGCAGCCTAGTTAAGCGCAGGTATTTTTATGCAAAGGGACTAGAGATTAAATTATGGGAAGGAAAAGGGCATGAGGGGTGAGTATGAATCTGGGAGTCAATGTGTCCAGGAGTGACTTACGTATGAATCCATCCCTCGCACTGCGGTACAAGGCGATAGCTCGAGAGAGTTCGGCTGGATAGGTCAAAAGGTCTCCCATAACCAGTCTCAAACCTATTCGGCCTGTCACGCAGTAAGTGGCATAAAAACGCATCCACCGTCAGACCTAGACAAACCTCATCCCATGAACCCGGGCACCCCTGCTATGTCACCAAACATAGCAAACCACTTGAGATGACCTCTGGCAGGGGTGTTGGTTATCCAATAAATGGTTCCCGGGGTAGCGGTATCCACACCTACCTCCCAAATAATATAAATATAATACCTACATACTATATCGAATTGTCCATTTTTTCATGCAGTTTTATGAACAAAATTTATTTGATTTATATCTACAACCTCTCTCCATGGCTATAAATGTATTGATAAATGTTTTGCTTTGTAAATTTTTCGTTTTATATAATCTTTTGTTTTGTATAAACTTTTGATTTCATATTCCTTGCTTACAAATTTAAGAGTCACAGTAGAGGTAAGGTCACAAGGAGGAAATCCATAATTGGTTTTATTTTGGCCATATAATATTTATGCTCAAACTGAAATAAATGTAAACTGTCGATTTCCCGAAAATTAATAGATAAATAAATAACATGTTCCTTGGCAAATGTTGGTCCATGTAAAAGAGGCTGAACGCTTCCAGTTTTACAAGTTACATGCAACTGCTCGTTACGTTTCTGTCTACTGACAGAATGCAGAAAAATTGGCTTTGCTTTTGTGCTTTAAATACGTTATATTCGTGTTTTAATGCTACCCCATTGTAATACAATATAATGTAACAAGCGCGCGGGCATCGGGGTCTTTGTATCGTGGGTGCATAAAGCTCTCACGAAGGCAGTATTGGCGGAAATGCCTTACAAGTTGCAGGGTTAGTAGCGATAACATTGTACAACAAAACTAATTTAGTTAGTTTAAGGACTATGATTAGGCCTTACGGTTTTGTTATTGTGCCAAAAAAAGAAGATCTGGTGAGTTTAATTAGTAGGCTTTAAATCTTTTCACCTCACTACCCTTCGGACAGGATATTTGGTCTTAACGTGTGCTAACTTTGGGGGGTGTTTTCATGCGACGATAAAAGGAAATAAGATTCATTTCGAAATTTCATTGATTTTTTCCGAAACAAAAATATTTTTCCATGGATGAATATATTTTTTTACCGGAAAACTACATTAAGACGCTGGAATTTCTAGTTAATTTTTTTTAAATTTCTATCTAAAGTTTTTTCGTTTTTAATTGCACAATCATGTAGAATCACCTCCCGAAGTTGTGCACTTTACCTCTGAACACCTTGTATAACAAGAATCAGTTTATTCAATCTATTTATTGTATTTAAACAATTTTTTGTTTTTTTTAGTTAAAATTTCTCGAATTATTTTTTAATTTATTTGTAACTATTAGAAAAAAAAACAATGACGTATTGACAGTCAAGAACGGAAATCTGTGAGTGATTTTCACCAGAAATACATTCCCTTACAGACAGATTCACAACCGAAATTAGGTTTGGTGATGTTAGAAATTGTGCTGTATTTTAAAAAATGGTGACAACCCTTAACATTAACACCCGCGTAGCATTTTATCATACAATCTGATGGCGTATCGTCCTATCACTGCTCTCAATAGCCGCCCGAACGTCTGTGGACAGCTACCTGCCTGCTAACAAGCCGCGGGGATTTACACCTGTTAAGCTGTTACCAGTTAGCTGTTGGCTGTTACCAGTTAGCGCTGGTCTGGTTGTTAGGTTGCAGCCGGGGCCGGGGAGGAGACAGAGGGTTGAACGGTAGACAAGTCCTGTGGACAGGTACATAGGCAAGGGCTGACAGGCGGCCGAGGTGTTCACACCCCGAAGCGGAGGTGTCAATGAGTACAGTGCTTCCAATGTTTTATAATGATTTTCCTTCTGAAAAAAAAACCTTTCACTATGGCTAGATGTTGTAAAGTTCTACTTACAGACAACACCAAATTTCTCTTCAAAAGTAGAAATAACCATGTAGAATCTTTTTATTTTTGGCCACAATTAAAATCAATATAAACATTCACCGTCTAGGTACTTTGGCTAGTGTGTTGTGGGTGTTTACTTACCTTATAACTGCCAATAAATGTGTATAGTGTAGGTTATGATAGAGTGAAACAGATGTAGTTGATAATTTAAGTTTATTGCAAACACGTTACACTATTACACGATTAGAATATCAGAAGGATTTAGTAGGAATCAAGAAATGTCGACCGCCAGGTCAGATCAGAGAAACAGGAATGCTCGTCGGTAATGGATTGGCAGCGAGCTCTGTTTCACGTCGGGTTGCCATCCGTGAAACAGTGTTTCCGTATTAAAATATTATTTTAGGCTGGCAGACAGTTCTTGCCCCCACATACCTTCCCCCCAGTGTCAACGATACATAAAAGAAAAAATTAGGGGTTCTAGAAAAAAATATATACATATCACAAAATTTGCATGACGTCGGTTACATAATATAAACAAATTCGGTGTGTGACGTCATCGCAAAATAACATAAGCCTATGCGTTCAGAAAGATATCTCTTAAATGGTGAAGTTACTTTATGAACAATACATTTATATGTTTGTGAACGCATAGTCATGAACAAATTCCTAATAATAACATTATTTGAAAGTTAAATCCTTTTTTTAAAAATGTGTTGATATAATTACATGTTCGGAGCATGTACTGCATCTACGAACTGTATGTTTTTCTTGGAGCATTTACTGCATCGACAAAATTTTACATTTATAATTGGAGCATTTACTGCATCGACAAAATTTTATATTTATAATTGGAGCATTTACTGCATCGACAAAATTTTATATTTATAATTGGAGCATTTACTGCATCGACAATTGTATGTTTTGTATTTATTTTCAAAACCAAAAGTTGCAAACAGAGTGCATTTAATACTTTAATGTTTGAAAACAATAAATGGTATTACAACATTTGACACAAGTGGTTATTATTTAACTTATCTAAACCTTTTTATATGGTAATGCATCTACGAACAGTGTTGTCGGAGCATATTATGAAATTAAGCATAAGTTAATTATAAAATAAAAAGTAGGAATCTATTTCCATTTGTATATATTTTTAATAATGCGTCTACAAACAGTGTTCGGAGCATGAGTTGTCAATTATTGAGTTATTTTAAAGTTGATTATTCTAAATATTATTTATTACATATTTAAATAACTACAAATTTGTCTTATAATATAGGAACATGATATTAACGTATAAAGTATGTACAGAAGTGTTTCTTCAATCTTTGAACAAAAAGAAACGACGATTAATGTCACTATATTATAAAATTATTTATATCCGTGTTATGGAAAAAAGGTGTAAAAAAAAGAAAAAAATACATATTTAAATGTTTTTGTAAATGAGAAAAGTGTAAAAAAAGGAAAAAAATACATATTTAAATGTTTTTGTAAAAGTACATTTAGCAATAGCATGGCTGTGAGTACATAACTCTAAATGTTTATCTTTGAGATTACAAGATAACTAAAAATATAACAAAAAACAACTGTCATATGTTCGTAGAATGTGTTTGTATAGATAATATTATCAAAAGGCTATGTTTTCTTACGAACAAATGACAATGGTTCAATTCTGTAAAAAAAGTAATAATAATACATATAGGTCTCAACGACATGTTACATCAGAATGCGTGATCAGTACATTTGATCTAACATGGTTAAAAGCATTTATATTTATAACAGAGTCATCACATATAGTGGTAAGTTATTTCTGAACGAGATTTATACAGAAGTTGTCGCATATAGCGAAATGGATAATTATTCTAGAAAATATATGTATATGAGTTTGCACTATAATATGGTAAGTGAAAAGTTAGCTAGGTAACTTTGTGCGATTACATGGTATTACTTCATGGTTTTAAAGGATGAAAGTATTCATCATAATAAGGTTTTTTATAAAATGATAAAAAACGTAGTAATTTGCAAAGTAATTATAATAAGAAAGGTCAGGTTTTCATCAAGAACTTGAACGCTTAAATATTATGTATGTAACATTAATTTAGAGAATATAATTGTTGGTATATGGAATTCAATCTTTAAATCGATAGCAAGAGTAGATTCTTAATCAATGTTTCTATCATGAGTTGCAGAAAATTTATATGTAAGAAAAGTTGTGTCTTTTGTGCATTAGTATGTACCGTATCTTATTGGAAAATGGACTTGACGACCTGATCTTGTTGTTGTCTTTGGTTCAGGTTGGTCTGGAACAGATGTGTGATTATCGCAAGGGAGTCTTAGAGTTCTTCCATTAGTTAGTTCGGCTGGCGAACATTTCAATTCCTCACGAACAGTAGATCTCAGGCTGGTAATATAAGTGGGAGGGTTTCCATCCAGTTTTGCTCACCACTTGCCATGAAAGATGCCTTTAAACTGGTTATTGCTTGTGGGTGATAAGCGGTAGTCGTGCTGAGAGATGATGTGACAGATTTAGAATTCTCCGGGTGCGCGCGATGGTTTGCTTTGCGGCTTGTTGGTCAAGCGCGGGTCAGTGTGTCGACGCCGGGCGCTGGTGACCGGACTCGATGATGATCAGGCACTGGGGAAGAACGTGGTTCTTCAAGTACGCCAGTGCTGACGTAAAGGCCGAAGGTACAGTGGACCTTGCAGGCGATTGAGCGGGAGTTGTTTGGACCAGTGAGGATTTTGCGTATCCTCGTTGTGGTCGCGATGTATGGATGAAGCGCTGGTCAGATTGCTGGAACCAGGGCGTTCAGATCCGATGTAGGCTGGCCAGGGATGATTCCCGGGACCTGGGCGCTACAATGATGTCCCGATGGAGTCCATGAGCAGAGCCGGGAATATTGTCCTTCGCGCGATGAAGATGCGCGGGTTATTGCTTGTGTTTCTCTCTAATTGAAGACGGCTGATTGATGACTGGTTTGATTTGTTCCATTTGAAGGGGCAGCTTTAGTATTTGTTTTTGTAGGTAAAATACATGATGTACATCTGCTTCCGAATGTGCTGCGCGTTGGTCTTCCATATTGTTCAACTTTTCTTGTGAAATTGTTACAGGTTCTTGAAACGATGAAGGTATGTTTGTTTCTTCCGATGAGGTCATTTCCAATAATATGATACGTAATACGTTATGCAAGACATACGAAATTAAAGAAAAAAACTAGAGAATAATATGTTAGAGAATCTATTCCATCTACCGGATATCTTGGCAAGTTATTAGCGAGTTCGCGTTTGTATTGTATTTTAGTGAAGACGCAAACCGCGTCACGTAAGCTATTGTGAAATACCAATATGCCAATATGGCGCTATTATTATATAGTGCAATAATAATTTAAATTTGTTATTACAAAATAGTATGATGTTAAATTACCTCAAAGTAAGGTTTGGCAATTATTGGACAATAATCTTAATATCACTACAATAATGTACATCTAAAACATGATTATGTAGGTATGCTGAACAATTCATTGTTTTGCGAAATGGCAATAAGAAATCGTGATATAGGTTACTTGATTGAGATATGTGGGTAGGTTGGCTTGTTCAACTGCAGGTTGTCCACGTGGATTGTTGCGTCATCTTCCTTGTCCGGGGAGTAGATGCTGCCGTTGTAGGTTGTAGTGGGTAGGTTGTAATTCATCGCAAGATTATGATGCCATGGTTAGCCACGTTGTTGACAGCCTGATTTCAGGATCGTTCTCACTGAAATTAATTTTAACACGCACTTAATTTTCATAAAAATAGTAAAACATTTCAAGCTAGGGATTGATTGACAAAATAGGGTATTGATGGGAACTATACCACGTGTATATTTCCTTAAATTACCGGGACATTTACTAGCATTTATATTAAAAAATTGATTTGTAAGAGATATATGAATTGGATTTTACTTACTGATCTTGCCCGGGATTGCTGTTTCTCTTTTCTGATCCTTGGCGGTGACGGAATGTTGCAAAATGATTTTAAAATACTAAAGTCGGTATATTGTTCTGAGTCGATGGGTCACCAATTTGGCTAGGGGTGTTGTGGTGACAGATTTACCTTATAACTGCCAATAAATGTGTATAGTGTAGGTTATGATAGAGTGAAACAGATGTAGTTGATAATTTAAGTTTATTGCAAACACGTTACACTATTACACGATTAGAATATCAGAAGGATTTAGTAGGAATCAAGAAATGTCGACCGCCAGGTCAGATCAGAGAAACAGGAATGCTCGTCGGTAATGGATTGGCAGCGAGCTCTGTTTCACGTCGGGTTGCCATCCGTGAAACAGTGTTTCCGTATTAAAATATTATTTTAGGCTGGCAGACAGTTCTTGCCCCCACAGTACTAAAAACAACTTTACCTTCTTTTAACCTCTTGTGAGAGTGTCTCGACTGCATAAAATTCACCGTAGTGGCAAGATAGACATATTATTCTAGTGATAGCCCCCAGAACTTCACTAAATTTCTCGAATGTCGCCACCCAGTTGGGCAATGTTGCGAGGCGGGTTATATTATTATTATTATGTATTTTTATTTTTTGTATTTTGTTCTGTTTCAAGTTGCGTTTAGATGTTTTAGTAATATCTTCTTCTTTTAATTAATTTCTTCATAATAGTGGGTTTGGAAATCACTGATTTTTCGATTATACAACGACTGCAGAGATTTGAATAGAAGTGACCAAGACAGATGGATGCTTACAAGCGTCTGGATGAGGTATCCTCAACTGCAGAAGCCTGCAGTGCCTTATGTCGGGCAATAGGCGAACAAGATTCGATCATCAGAGACTCCAATACCATCAGGGATATTTCCTACTGTTGTTTTTTTAATTTTATTTTCTTTATATTTTGTTCTACATAATGTTTTGTACGAAACTTTTTTTGCATGATTTTTGACTACTAATTTAAATTGGATATATATTATTATATATAATAAATCTAGGATATAGCTAAAAAGATTTACAGATAAAAAAAAATGTTTAGGAAAATAATAAGCACATTACTGTATACACTTTGTTCCACGCTCATCCCGCGAAACTTTGGGGGAGGTCATTCAAGATAATCTAAGAAAATAAATACTGGTAATGTTTTTAAACAAAAAATTCTAATTACCAAAAAATGTGCAGTGTAATAGTGGCTTTACTTTTGTCGATTAATGCACGTGTTCGGATAACAAAATGGCCACCTCACATTGCAAATTTTAAATATAACAGTTGACCTAGTGGTAAGAAATAAAATAATAAAATAAAAAGAAATAAATAATTTGAAAGGTGTGTTTATAGGAAAGCTTCATAAACTTCATAAAACATTTCCATAACTTCTTATTTGGGCGCAAATTAAACAAAAAAAACCACAATTTTGCATAGTTTTCATGTTTCACAGTTTCACAATATAAGCATGAAAAACATTTCATAGAAGTAAAAGTAAAAATAGCAGTCGTCTTAAAAGTTTAGAATGATGGTTGAATTACACAAGGATAAATAGAATTATGATTGAATTGCACATGGATAAATAGAATTATGGTTGAATTACATATGGATAAATAGAATAATGCATCAATTACGCATGGATAAATAGAATTATGGTTGATTTACACAAGGATAAATAGAATTATGGTTGAATTACATATATATAAATAGAATAATGGAGCAATTACACACGGGTACCAATATTAATTCATAATATTCCTTTTTGGAAACAATATAAAAATAAGGATACCTTCTTTAAAATAATTTTTTCAATTTACAAATAACTAAGATTCTAAACACTGATGGTATAAATATCATCACTGCATTCATAGCTTAAGCATTTAACAAAAACATTTCGAACAATTAGTATGGATAAACAATACACGTATTATTTAAACAATAAATAATAATGTTTCAAAAGAAGCAAACACATTGTGACTTGACATTTTAAATAATAAAAAAGGAAAACACTTTGTTTAAAGTCACTTTATTGAAATTTTTAAAGTCTACCGGTTTCCCTCCCGCAACTGATACTGTCTCTCTCTGTTTTTCTATCTCTTTCTCTCTCAACTATTTGTTTATATATATGTGTATTATTCTGTATTTGTTAGTATTTTTATAACAGTCCTGATGATGGTACGGAGGTACCGAAACCGGTAGACTTTAAAAATTTCAATAAAGTGACTTTAAACAAAGTGTTTTCCTTTTTTATTATCAATAAATAATATTTTAAAACATATTATTTATTACCAACTAGCTGACATGTACCGGAGATTGGGGTTGAGTGAGGTTTTGAGGTTGTGATTCATAGTGTACGGGAAAACTGGGTGCATTTGTGGTGGAAATATTATTATACTAAATGATTATAAAAGATTTTACTTAACGTTAGTTCCACACAGGAGGACCTAGGGAAAATAATTCCCCTCAGGGCTTATGTCATCTTTGGGGATGATGTGTTGAGGGAAGGAAGCTGTGTTAAAAGGGTGGGTAGAAATCTGGGGGTCAGTGAGTCCAGGAGTGACGGACGTATGAACCCATCCCTCTCACTGCAGTGCAAGGCGATGTTCCTAGAGAGAGTTCTGCTGGAGAGGTCACAAGGTCTTCCTCAGTCAGTCTTTACCACTCCGGCCTGCCACGCAGTTGGTGGACGCAAGGACCCTGATGATCCTCACCCCATGAACCCGGGCACCCCTGCTAAGTCACCAAACGTAGCGAATTACTTGGGGTTACCGATGGCAGAGATATTGGTTATCCAATAAATGGTTCCCGGGGCAGTGGTACCCATACCTGCCTCCCAAATTACAATAAAGATGAAAAATATATTTTAAAAAGAAAAGAGGCGTAAAGAAGAAAAAAATGATAATGGATTAAAACCTAAAGAGTTGATGTTTGATTACAAAACTTATTAAAATAATATAGGTAATAAAAACAAAGATTAATGTACTTAAAAATATAGGGTTGAAACATTAAGACTGGTTGGTTGGTTGCATTGCACGTTATAAACATATTTGGTAGAACAAAAATAAAATTTGTCCCACATGCAGATATTGTAAGAGGAAGAATATTTTACGTCAAAACATCAAAATTAGTAGTTCTGTTTTAAAATTACAGCATAGCTGCTAAAACTAGCAAATCTTTTATAAATAACCACAATCAGTCGTCATGGACTGGTATCGTATATTTCCAAAACAGTCGAACTCTGAGAATCCTAATATTTTGGGAAACATTGAACGAATTGAGAAGGAATGCTTTAGGAATTAAAGTGGGTGGAAGCAATTCTCCGAGCTTATGCGAAAATAAAGCTCTTCTTTATGTTCAGTTCGAAGGAATATCTCTATATCTTTAAGAATGTGTTGGCTCCTGATTTAAAATCGGTTCATGAAACAGGAGCCTATAATATGATACGGGATGAGTGAATGTAGGGGAAATATCAGAATTAAATGAAACTTCTGTATGTACGTAATAAAAAGAAAGCAATAATAGTGACAGAAAAATGACTTAACACAATGAAATTCTTAAATTGCATCAACTTTACTGTAAAAGGTAAAAATCAGTTCATTTCTCCACTATTCTCTTGTACGCCTGTCCTGTACAAGCGACACACATAACTCTGCGTATTATAAAACGACAATAATATTTGATTTGAGTTATTTTCTCTTACAGCATTATGCTGTAGCTTGGCAAGACGGGTCCATTGGTAACCGGCGATAGCTGATAGCCATTTGAGTGTGAAAGTCTAAAGAGGTTTAGCATTCTAAGAAGTGTCTGGTTAGATGCTGGCGGTATATCAATCAATCGCTTTGTGATACAATTGGATCTTAATTGCAATTATATGCTAATGAGCTCGAGTAGAATTGCGGATATATCCAGTTTCGTTAGCGACTAGTTTTATTTTGATTAATTGCCATGAATTATATAACATTGCATGTAATCATTTGGCTTTTTAATTTTAGTTTTAATATGTTAACAGCCTCCTTTTTTGCTTCTGTTGGCTCGAGCCAGTTTAAAAAGGACGTTTATATTGTGGTTTGTATCGGTAGAATGAGTACATTAATACTGATTCCTTTTTTAAAAAATAAACGTCAAAACTCTGATATATGTATACATTTAGGCACCAAAGCGCTAGCCGAGCCACGAATTACGCAAAAAGGAACGAAGCAATCGCAAACGCCCACAAAATCCCTGAAAGTTTTTATTTTTACTCAGGTGTAAAAAGGCTTTATGATGTAATTTGTGATAAATCAGTGTCAAACCTTTTAGCATAGAGGCTAACGACTATTTTGTTTCGTGTTTCCTTGCTATTGGAACTTTAAAAACGGTTACTGTCATTCATAATTTATAATATAATACTAGTATATGATTCTAATTTTGTTAAAATAATAAAATATTATGTTATAGATTATTATCACATGTCCAAATTCGTTCCAACCAGAAGTTTAAATTTTATCAATGATACTTAAAGCAAATTCGAATTCTTTAACTGGTGTTACAAAAACAACCAAAATTTGTATTTTGGATTTATATTACACTATTTAATTTCTTAAGAAAACGTCAGTCACATCACATTATGTACTTACATGTACATTTACTTTCGTAATGAACATCAAACACAACAATCAATTGTCACTATTGATTGGCAACAAAATATTAAAAAAATAAGATGGCAAATAACAAACCTTTGCATCCAATCACATAGGTTTCTTATTTTAGTACCCAAAAAAGTGTCGCAGCAATCTTTAAGCATCATTAATTTTAGCACTGAAAAGTACCTATTTTAAAAGCAGTTACTGTCCACCTGAAGCAGTGATAGCCCTTACCTGAATCAAAATTCAAAAGCCATTTTTTTCTTTTTGGATTCTCAGACGAAATACAATGAAATTCTGCCGATTCCTCTTGCCACCATTTGAATTAAGTATTCCGTGTTTCACACATTCTGCCTTAGTGTTGGCATTTTTTTGGACGCAAACTGCCTCGCGTTTGTTGTAAAAGAAGTAAAGAAACAAAGCGATCACAGAAAACATCTATTTGTTAACACGTAAGAGATATGCAATACTTTAGCGGCATTTTTCTTCGTGGTGGTGTTGTATTTTCCAAAGAATTTTGGCAGTCATCCTGCCAAACTGATCTCTGTCCTCTGCTAAAGGGGATAAGTTGTCCACACCCTAAACACCTGTTTACGTTTATACAAAATGTATTTATACGGTTGCACTTAGATAAATTTATAAAAAAATTACGGGGAAGTTGGGAAACCAATCCATCCAAAACCTAACCTGAAATTTTTTTAAACTTTATCAGATCGTAATTTTTTTATTGAGTTTATTAATAATTATCTTATTAACATGTCGATTATCTATATTTTTCACATAATATAAATAGGTAGTGTTTTGGCTAAATATTAAACTTCTTTAACAATCGCAAAATCACTTAGTGGCGACATGTTAACTCAATGAAAATAAATAATTTTGTAGACACAACAATTTAATCAAAATTCAAATTTTTTGAAACCAATGGTTAGGATAATAATAACAAGTATAGTCAAATAAGTATCCATTTACATAAATATTTATATACACAATTTTTTTTTGATTTTTCAATTAAATTGAAATTGATAGGTAAGTGGTGTTTACAAAGTTTTTTTTTTCATTTTATATTCAACCCTTAAAGCTTCTTCGATACAATTTATCAAATAAAATATACATAAATGTTCAATCCCATTGTTTCGTCAATTCAATTTAATGCAATAAAATTTGTATGAATAGATGATTTTGTTTCCATAATTTCGTCAATAAAATGCAAAAAAGTGTTCACGAATTGATGGGTCGCGTTGTTTACACAAATTAAGGACATCATCCACCCAACGTTTCGTCAATTCTACTCAATATAATTGATGTGAAAAAATCATGTTGTGTCCATCGTTTCGTCTTCGTCAATATCATGGAATTAAGTGTTGAAAAATTACATTCCACCCAAAGTTTCGTCAATTCCATATAACGCAATAAAATTGGTCCAAATAGTTAATCTTTTATCCATCGTTTCTCGTCAATATAATGAGAAGAAGAGTTCACAAATTGACGCGTCGCATCGGTATCGTCTGTTCAATGTTTGGTTGTTTGGTATGTAAGTAAAAAGAGCGGGCGCTATTGCGGATTATGGTTCCTAGCATAATATATCTCGTTTTTCTATTTATTTATTTATACTGAGTTTTTAGAGATGATCTCACTAAAAACTCGGATAATTCACAAATAGATACGTGCAATTACAAAAATCTACTCAGATATACAATACATTAATTTGTATACATCTTAGTAAAGATTCAAAACACAAAAAAAATACATAAGCTCACTCAAATGACAAATAGTTCAAAGAAAAGCAAGATACAAAAGAAAAACAAATAGATACATAAGTAATATATAATATAATTAGCACAACATATTTTTTGGCAATAGAAGAATAATTTTTCAGAATCCGTATAAATTATAGACAAAAAAGTCTACTTCAGCACACTCTTTCTTTATATAGTCGACTCATTTGAGTCAGAAGGCTAAAATGGGCGATATTGTTAACACGTAATGTTAATATCATGATAAAAGAACACCTTCGATGCCTAAATAACAGCTTTTCAGAATTCGCTGATCACTTGATTGATAAGGATCATGCTTTTTGTCATAGCGCCGGTGCTTATTTCCTACATAAGAATGGGTATTGTATCAGATTAAATAGTTTACAGGATGTTCAAATTAAAAAAAGCGGTGAAAACGAAAATTCGTGTTCTCAATAATCGATTAGAAGTATCCAGTAGCCTAATTTTAGGTCCTTTTCCAATAAATCCTCAAAATTTCCCAGTTCCCCGAGTCAGTTGATGCTTTGTGTCTTCCAATAGATTATTTTAATTGATTAGTACGCATAATGGTCTGTTAGTTTTCCCCATTTCCTTTGTATTAATATAAATGAATTCGACTCATTGTTTTGTTATATCTTTATCTTGTTGTCTCCCTCTACATCTGTCTTTTTATATGTAGTCACACACTTTGTATTTCTTGTTTAGTATTAATTTGCACCACGGTGATGTTTGAGCTAAACGAAACCGGTCGGTAAATAAATTAATAAAAAATGGTGGTTTTAAACAAAATAATTGTTTTATTATATTAAATATTTCAAACCACATAGTGATTGCTTTCTACAATGATATTATTTTAAAATGTTTTCAGGTGAAACATGTTATGGCGTCTTAAGCAATGGGAGTTAGGGAAGATTTATTTCAATATTGCTCAGACAATGAAGTATCAAGATGGCGGTTAGTTATTATATGTAAAAATTTGAAATCAGTCAATTGCCTTTTAACTTTAAGGATATTAATCTTGAAGTATTCAGGCATTATAACGTATCGCTCACAAATCGATGTGGAGTTTTCATAGTCCATCTTCCATCTACCAATTCATCAATACAATATAATGCAAAGAGCATTAGCGGGAGCTGCAATAAGCAAATAATGAAACTGGCATTGTTGCATAAAGAACAGAGGGGCATATTGACTGATGCAGTTTATGCGGCCGATGTTATTTATCAGTGTTTACAGGCTCAGTCGTGTAGGCTTCTTGTAGACCATTGTGGATGGTTCGAGAAGCTAATAAACCATGGCATGAGGAACTTATAACCAGGAGACTATGAAACAGGGGAACAGGTTATAAGTTAGGTGGAACAATTCATAGTTCAGGAATTGCTGTCATTCAAACTGGTCAGGAATTGAGCGGGGAATTTCACAAAATGAAGCCTTATTTTAGCATTTTTATAAAACTTTTATTTAAAAAAATCATCATTATTATGCAACAAAACTCAGAATTTTATTAATAATCACAATCACTTATGACAAGGAAATTCATTCACTTTTTATATTTTCATATAATATACCAGATTTGAATAGCCAGGTACATTCCCACCTTCCTCTCCCCCATCTCTTTCCTCCTCCCATTAATTTAAGCCTCTCGACATACCCCAATAAGGAAAGCAATAATTTCATTGGCTCCATACGGTTGGGAGCAGTTGGGACATTGTGCATGTGTAGTTTCAAATTAAAAAAAAAAATTACGTTTCTGACTTACAGCCAAATATATCAATTTGAATACTATACTGTGGTTTGGTAGTAAAAAATAATCAATTTGAGAGATACAAATTAACGCAATTTAAAATATACATTTATTCAAGTAGTGAAAACTGTGCCTTTTAAAATACAAAAATGTGTTTTTAAAAACGAATATAGTACTTTTTGGTCGTATTTTAGTGCCAACAAGCATTGCTTCTAGGAATCCTGCTATTAACTTATTTATTCTACATATTATTGGGTTCTCAATTTTTTAAAGATATGAACCTAATGATACCCAACAACACTGATAAAATAAAATAATAAATTTAGTGTAGTGAACTCAATGCTTGTACTAAGCGAAACATGAAAGAGAATATGACACTGGGAATCGAACACAGGATCTGTCTTACCAGGACAACATCTCTAACCACTCATCCATTGTGACAGTGTGTGAATTATTTTAAGTAATTTTTGTCAATCTCGTATTTAAACTTGAGAATTAACAATATTATCCTCAACTAAAAATATGAGATTTACTAAAATGATGTAATGTAATTAGGTACCAATGGCTGAGTGGTTAGAGACGTTGTTTCGGTAAGACAGAGATCCTTACTTTTTTTATTTTTCTGTGCCTTGTTCTGTTTCACTCCTTCAATTGACAAAACATTGACGTGTATAACCTACAAAAGATATTCCAATAAAAATTCAAAACTTTTGATTTATTTTGTATCTAGCCATTTTCTGCAGAACGACTTGCCATATTCGAAGTATCTATTCGACGGTTTGTGATTCATGGCGAGGAATTTGAAGAACATTGAGGAATACTTCGCATGTGATTATGCGAATAATGAAATTCCTTTGAAAATTGTTGAACTACACACGGAAGCTAACATTTTATCAATACTCATGTTCTATGTAGGAAGTAAACTGGTAGGTGTTATTGTATATTATCAAGATACATAACAAGGTTGATACAATTATCCATAAATTCAAAGTGAAATTCAATATGAAACTCTTATAAAGCTAACTTATTCCTATAATGTGCCTTTAATCCTGTTATATTATTATTTATTGTGTCCAGAATGGTAGATACCTATCCTTCATTGCATTGGTGGTGTGCAACTAAGATAATACAATTTATATAGGTACTTAATAGTTTTGTACCTCGCACGGAGAAAAATTAGCCTTACTGTAGAAAGCAATCACTTTGTGGTTTGACATATTTTATAAAATATAATACTTTTTGTTTTAAAACCACGAGTTTTTAATAATTTTTAGAACCGACCGGTTTCAAAGAAATGGGAAAAACAGGAAGATGGATTGGGAAAGATGGGTCTTTTGTCCTTGTGTAAATGTATTGTATGATTTCTCTGTTTGTTATATTTATATTATGTTGTCTCGCTCAAAAAAAAATTATATATAAGCTCACACTTTGTACTTCTTGTCTAGTAATAATTTGTGCCCTGAAGATGCTTGAGTAAAGCGAAACCGGTCGGTTCTAAAATTATTAAAAACTCGTGGTTTTAAAACAAAAAGTATTTTGTTTTATTAAAATTAGTCTTCCTAATTTATTAGAAATATATAGATATTTTCAAAAGTATGTTAACGATCTCTTGAAATTATTCTTTATCCGGTAAAAACGGGATTGCGAGTCTTAAATAATGAATTTACAGGTTTCCTGATAATCTTTTAATAAATTACGAATACAATATCATGATGTTTGTGAATATCCGAATATTTTTGCACTTTGTCATGATATATTATTAAGGCATTTTCCGATGTCTTAATAAATAAATTCTTAATAAAGTAGCAATACTCCTTTTCTCTGTGCAGAACAGTTGTTTAAGTCTCACGCGATCAAGTCAGTGCCATCGAGCATTGACAGTTTGCAAATTGCGGATGTTGTTTGTTGATACTCTTTGTCATTTCTGATTTGAGTGTTATTTTGCCACGAGCATATTAAATAAAAAACGTGAAACAGTGAAATTTACTCAGCCACAATACTGACTTCGTAATTTGGCGATAGCGCGCACAGGCCTGTTTTCATCTCGGTATATCGTATCGTTGGAAATTTTTCATCTGCGAACACTTTATTTTGGTGCACTCGTGAGATTGCACGACAAGAAAGAAGCCCAGTAAAAACAATGTTTTAAATTACATAGTAACAACATGCACAGTAACATTTATTTTTAATATTTACAAAAATTACGCATGTAGGTAAATTGAATATATTTAGTCACCTTCAACGGAAGAAATCTTCCCAACATATATTTCATTGATATGCTTGGTGTAACTCTAAGGACAGGATGTTTCGGAGAATTTGAACAATTCATCAAATTTCAACGTTCATATTTGGGTTGTGTGAAAGTTCTATTCAAGTTCTGTTATTTCATTTTATTGGCTAGTTTATAGGATTATTTTTATATATTATTTATAGGATTCCATTGAAGCCACATTCAAGTTTCAAGCATCTCAGAAGTTGGGCGTACTGTACAGGGCCCGCAGATATTGCAGACAGTACACATGGCCTACTGTGTGGTTTTATTTTTTTTTTCTAAATCTATAAAAAATAAGAATATCAAGTTGAAAACCAGTCAGAAATAAGTTGAAACACTCAAAAATGTTATTTTTTAATCACTGAAGACAACATACCCCGTACAAATCACCACTGCTGACCCACTATTGTATTTTGCAGCCACCTCTGGTCTGGAGCCCCCAAAAAACCCTTGACTGTGTGAAGAACCGGACGGTTCGTTTAATGGATTCTCCTATTTAACAAACGGATTGAAATCTTTAGATAACAGGCGTCAGGTGTGTTTTTGTCATTGTTCTACCGGTACTTCATAAGAAGATGCTCCGAGGAACTGGCGTCATTGATCCCTTCCACATCGGCGCGGTTGAAATTAGTCACATGAGAATGGATCGGATTCTTGAGTTCAACAGCTCGGTTGTAGAACGATTATCCGACCTCTGTGTCACCTCCTTCATACAACATGGGTTTCTTTAAGACCCATGTTCACTCCTTCCTCTCCTCAAAAAGACCTTCCACACAGCTTCCCTAAAGATGGGCCTTCTATGTGGAATAAATGTTTTTAAAAAATCTTCAAATTCTTGGGAAGAGTACGCATAAGTGCTGTTTTCTTACTAAACCGTGTTATAATTATAAATAATTTAAATTTAAAAGAATCTTGAGGGTGAATTAACAGCTCTTAAAACTGCAACCCCTAATGTGTGCACCCCCTCAGTTTCACAAACTCAGAGTGTCTGTGATATCCTCGCCGAAATCAAAGAACAAAGTTACAGAGATAAAAATTTGATTATTCATAATATTCCGGAGAATACGTCGTTATCTCAGACTGAATCAATAAATAGCGACATAGTGTCAGTGAAAAAAATAATTTCAGATTTAGATATGTCAACATTAAATCTTGACTTGAAAATCTACAGATTGGGTCAAAGGCGTGCCGATAAACCAAGAGGAATTAAAATCGAGTTTCCGGAAGCTAAATGGCCGAAAATACTATTAAGCAAGAAACACGCATTAAAAAATAATATACGTATTTACCAAGATCAGTCATTTATGCAGCGGAAACAATTGAGTGACCTAAGAAAAGAATTGGAAAATAGAAAATCTTCTGGTGAAACGGATATCACGATAAAATACATAAATAATAATCCGTCGATAGTCAAATCGAACCCAAAAAACTAAATTCTAAAATAAAAATATTTTATCAAAACGTACGTGGACTAAGAACAAAATTACAGGACCTGAAATCAACCTTACCTACTCTGGATTACGATTCTTACGCTTTCACTGAGACATGGCTGAACAAAAACATTGATACTACGGAATTGGGTTTCTTTGAACACACAGTGTACAGACAAGATAGAAGCAATAGCAATAAAACTAGAGGAGGTGGTGTGTTAATATCCGTAAATAAGAAATTCAACTCAAGAAAACTCAAATGCATCTACACTCATCTGGAACAACTATTCATCATGGTGTCTACCAATAAGGAAAAAATTATTGTTGGCTGCTTATATATACCCCCTTCTTCTGATGCTCAATTATACAAAGACCACTACATCGAAGCTGAAACAATACGAAGAAAATTTCCAGATGCCACTTTGATATTAACAGGAGACTACAATCTACCTAATGTAACGTGGGACACAGAAAACAATAAAACTTCATGCACGGACAACATCAATCATGGTTCCCATGATATAATCGAGATGTCAAATTTTTTAAGTCTCCGGCAGTTAAACTATGTCTACAATGTTAACGCTCGTCTTCTCGATCTAGTGTTTTCCAATTCTTCTTTTGTAAAAGTATCCGCATCTGCTGAAGATATTCTCCCAATCGACAAGTATCACCCTCCTTTAACGATCGAATGCTACAGTTCAAAAATAGAAAAAAATCCATCTCCATCAACAAAATTAAACTTTTTCAAAGCTGATTTTAAGCAAATCACAAATCTTCTATTGTCTACTGACTGGAACTTTCTTGACTTTGAAGAAAACCTAAATGTAATGGTAGACAAATTTTACTTAATTTTAAATAATGCAATTGAATTGTTTGTACCCGTCACTAAAATCACTGTGCACAACTACCCAAAATGGTTTAGCAACGACCTTATTAAAATAATTAGAGACAAAAAAATTGCTCATAAAGTTTATAAATCGTCACGTGATCCTAAAGATTATGTAAAATTTTGTGAACTAAGAAAGACAACTAAAAATATGTCCAAGTTATGTTACAAAAGGTGTATCGAAAACTGCGAAGAATTGGCAGCAGCTAATCCTCAGAACATTTATAAATTTGCGAACATGCTCAATAATAATGACTCTAGTATTCCGTCAAACATGTATTTAGATAATAAAATGGCCGATACCCCCCAAGAAGTCGTCAATCTGTTTGCTGAATTTTTCAGCAAAGTCTATGATACTGCAAACAACTCTCCATTATTCGATACAACTACAGCTAACAATGACAACAAGATCGATTTTAGCCAATGTATATTCAAAGAAAGCGATATTAGAACTAAATTAAAATCCCTTGATATTAATAAATCGGCTGGTCCCGATAACATTCCTCCAATTTTCTTATCAAAATGCTTATCAGTTTTAACATTACCTCTAACTAAACTTTTTAACTTGTCTCTAAAAATTGGTACCTTTCCACAAAAATGGAAAACCAGTTTTCTATTTCCAATCTTTAAGAAAGGAAATAGATCAGATATCTCTAACTATAGACCTATATGTATCCAATCGTCAATCCCTAAACTATTTGAATCTGCTCTGCTTTCTAAACTCTCGCCTGAGATTAACAAAGTTATTTCACATCGTCAACATGGTTTCATGGCAAAAAGATCTACTTTTACAAACTTGATGATCTATCAGGAATACCTATTTAATACAATGCAAAAACGTCTTCAAACAGACGTAGTGTATACTGACTTTAGTAAGGCATTCGACAAAGTCTCACATAAAATTCTCATACATAAACTTAGTGCCCTTGGAATAACAGGGAATATTTTGAGATGGTTTGAGAGTTATCTGCATAAAAGAAAAATATGTGTTAAACTCAATTCACACTATTCACACCAGTTCGAAGTCTTTACCGGCGTCCCACAGGGGTCTCATTTAGGACCAGTACTATTTTTATTGTTTATCAATGATATAACTACGGTTTTTGATGGAGTCATGATTCTCTTATTTGCAGATGATCTCAAAATTTATAAAACCATTACAAATATTCATGACTGTTACGTACTACAATTTAATCTTGTGAGGCTACAAGAGTGGTGCACCCACAATGAACTATTTCTCAATATTGATAAATGTCAAACGATAACTTTTGCCCGAATCAAAAATCCCATTACGCATCAATATAGCATCAACAACATTTTCCTAAAAAGAGTTGAGAATATTAAGGATCTTGGTATTATTTTTGACAGGCAACTAACATTTGTTCCTCATATAAACGAAATAACCAACAAGGCCATGAAATGTTTGGGTTTTATATTAAGGACAGCGAAAGATTTTAAATTAATAAATTCCTTCAAACTGCTATTCACTGGTTTAGTTAGAAGTAATCTAGAGTATAACTCAACAATCTGGTCTCCATTTTATAAGATTCACCAATTAAAAATTGAAAGAGTGCAACATAAATTTCTGCGATTTATTAATTATAAATTAGGAATTCCAAACGAATATCTTAATTACACTTTCCTCATGAACTTACTAAATTTAACCGATTTATCATTGAGACGCACAGTGTGCGACTTAGTATCTCTTTTCAAAATTTCGAATGGCAGACTGGACGCCATTGATTTGACGAGTCTTATATCGCTCCGTGTACCTACGCGCGACACTCGACAGACCGCTCTATATAATGTTCCCATATCTGCTAACAATTATTTTCAAAACTCACCTATTCAAAGACTTCACATACTCGGTAATAAGTATAGCTCAATTGATGTTTATCATCACCAATCAGTATACAAACTAAAATACAGTATACTAGAATGTTTGTAACAGATTCATAATTTTTTTTCAAACGCATATTTTATTGTTTCATTAACTAAGCTTTGTTTTGTAAAATTCCCAATCGGGCAAAATAAAGATTGATGATTACAAAGATGGTTTACAACAAACTGTAGTGTTTATCTTTATAATAATAATAACAAACTTACTTGTCTTGTGTGTATTACCTAATTACATTATTGTACTCTTGTAACTACACTATATTTATATAAACTTATCGAACTCATTGTCCAAATTCCAATAACACCGTAACTATATACTTGAATTGTATCTACTTAACTACCTACCTATATCTGTTATATTTTTCTCAAGTTTATGTATTAGTTTAACCTATGTTCTGTAAAATATTCAACCGACGTACTTTGTACAATAAACTTTGCTTGCTTATGTTTATAAAATAATAACACCATAACAATAACCCTACACATTGTTATGTAAGTTCATACTCAATTTATTATGCTATGTAATTAAAATATTTTATAATGCTACTGAACAACAAAACCCATAACATGTATATGTAAAAGCCTTCTAGGCGTTAATAAAATGAAATAAAATAAAATAAAAATCGTTTCAAAATCGGTCAAAGAGCGAGGGTTTTGTTGTTCAGATATTTTATGCACTAAGGACCCTCATATTACAATTACTCTGTGAGTGGATTTTCAATTTGTTGATGAATCCTGTTCAGCAAAGTCCGGCCTCTCTTTTATGTACTCGAAGATTGTGTAGTTACTTCGTAACTTCTCGAGTATATGCTTTTTTTTATTTTCATCGATAACAAAACAATGTCGCAAACGAAACCACAAAAAATTATTTTCACAGTGTGACCGAATTATTTTATAGAAAGAACATTATAAATATTATAAATAATATGTATTAACTACATTGTTTTAATATTATAAACACTTTCAATTTCTTTTGTACATAACATACTTTCGATATATGTTTACATCTTTTATATTTTTCACGTGCTCTTTTCATCACTGTATTTAATATTTACAATAAATTTACAATGTTTACAAGTCATACTGTTTTAATTTATAGTACACTTCTATCAAAAGCATTTGCTTGTGGATGTAGGAGGAGTGTACATTTACGAAAAAATAAAATAACTTGGTTACAAAGTAAAAAATAATAACGAAATTAAAATCCATACAAATTAATATTAATTTAAAAATTAATTAGTAATAATTTAGCTTTATTCTGCAAAATACCTCATCTGGCGTAATCAAGGTTTGCCAAATATAAACATGTTTATTTTTATAAAAATAGATACACTGATGGTCTCCGTGGTCGATGGGTAACACTCTCGACTAGCAAGCCGAAGGTCGCGAGTTCATATCCCGGCGTGCGCAAGTAAATTTTTTTGGATGAATTTATATTATTTAGCAGTAAATTCATTTAAAATAATGCATACTATACTCGCGGCACGTTCCAGAGAGGAATATACTCTCGTGTAAGGCCACCATTCAGAATTGAAACGTTGCTTGAAATGGCTTTAGCTGTGTTTGGTGATCAGATCTGAGTACCCATATACTCCCCCACCTTCCTCCTCCCCATCTCCTTCCTCGCCCCATTACCTTCAGCCTCACAACATACCCCAATCGGGTAGGCCATAGTCTCACTGGCTACAGACGGTTATGAACAGTTGGGTCTGTTGTGCGGTATTCACATAAAAAACTCTTCTTTTTAAATATAATTATTGAACTCCTTTGTACAACATAATTCTCTATGATAACTTATATTTTACCTGCTTATAATATCATTCATACTCAGTTAATTATGTTATGTACTATACACTTATTAATACTTAATTAAATTAATCCTGAACAACTATAACAATGTAAACATGTAAAAGCCTTCAAGGCGTGAATAAATAAATAAGTAATTACCAAATTAATTGTACGTGCATGTTAAAGTGGAGTTGTTTTTATTCCGTATTATTAAGCTTTAAAATACGACACGTAGATATGGAGTATCCCATATCTTATAACGAATAATAAAATCATTTTATTTAAGTACAAATGTTAATTCACTTTGAATGTTATTATATTTTCGAATTGATCGGCAACCCCCGACGTAATGTAATATAACAGCAGGATTGGTTTATATATTATATTCCTCGACATCATGTCATACAATTGCTATTGTAACGACAATAAACTATTGTCCATTTGCAATGGTCCCCCACCATACTTATTATAATTTATACATTATATTGTGGCCACCAGAAGCGGTTTCAGGACCTTAGTAGAAGCGCTATTTAAGGCTGTTGTGCATTATTATAAACGGAGTAAGTGATATTAACACTTTAACCTCCAGTGCTATACTACAATAATTACAAGTTTCAAGAAAAAAATCAATGAGAACTATTTACCATTATTTTTTTGATATTTTTCGTATTTATAATATAAATAAACAGTACTATTAAAAGTAAACACCCGTTCACAGTGGATGTTGGCTTCATGAGAACGGGTCGTTTTTACGTATGTGGGATAAGCTGCCGGCATCCATTTTTCCTTCTTCGTGTCCGTGCTTCTTCAAGACCGGTGTTAATAAATTCCTTTCTACAGCCCTTACCTTAACGCGGTCTAACCCCAACGCGGTCTAATTCCCCTACCTTCATTCTGTACAAATAGGTGCGCTCTTGTGAGGTGTAAGAAAAACTGCACCTATTTTTGACAAATATAACTCAAGAGATATTTAACCTTTGAGTACCGATGTGCTATTTGAGTTCGACGAGGTCTGACAGTCCACCCTAGCTGAATACCGAATGACAGTGATTTTCCTGTATTTCTTCATAAATTTTGTTCCCACGTGATGTCTATACATCTTTAGTTTAATAAAAAAGGTTTAGACATTTATTAATAATTATGAGAAGTACAATAACAGATAAAAGATTTTTTATTTAAAAAAAATATGTTTTATTTATACTACACACATTTTAATATAAAACCTGGAAAAATTCTAAAAAACTTTTTTTTCTTATAGCTAAATAACATTTTAAACAATCATAATTTTAAAAAAAAACTTGAATTTGCAAACAGGCTTGCTGCATTGAAGGCACACATGTTTCGTATAAATGTCACATTTGTATGCAGTCTTTTAATTTAGTATTGAGGGACAAATATGACTCCACTTCAATAACTTCCTTTAGATTTTCCTGTGCATCTGGTCCAGGAAGTTTTTTTATCAAACTTCGATAAAAATCAATTCTTGTGGAAGGCGTACATGCAGTGAGCGGCGTTGCATAGGTGAAACGACAAGAGATCTTGACTCGTGTTGAGTTCCGTTTTTGAGTGACAGGACCACTATCATTGTCATATTGTTTGCCCGTTTTATTTTACCTTTATTGTTACTAAATACAACTGAACAACCGAATACAAAAAAATGTGTTTTTGTGTTCTCAAGTTATCTATTTCAGGTGAATTCTTCAATAGGATGCAGTTTAAACGTTATTTTCTTTGTTTATTTTTTAAGTTAGTACTTGCATACTGCTCACTTACTCCGTATGCACGGACTTTGGACGGTCTAGAGTCGTCGGGAAAGTGGTTAGCCGTTTCGTACCTGAAGACCCTGGTTTTGTAACCGTAAATAAATAAAAAATAATAATATGTAAAATGGGAAACCCAAAAAAAGTTACGTAAGTACCGACGAGTGGTCTGACAGACGCAATCTTATAAAAGCCATAACTTACCGATAACACAACACCACCACATTCCATGCCGGAGGGGTAAATAGAAGCGAGGGGTAATACAACTAAGCTAACGGGGGTAACTCGAAATCCCGAACGGCGGAGGTGTCTATCAGACTATATATCGGTACTTAAAGGTTAAATACTATAGAAGACTTGTAAGAAAAATATATCTTTAAGAACGATTTTTAGCCAAGATTAGATAAATATTTTTAATAGAAGTAAATGTTTTGAATCGAAATTAAATTATGTAAAATAAAAGGAAAAGTAATTTGTTATTAAGACATAGTTAAAAGGTGAAAGCGCAATCCATTTTAACTTACTTCAACTATGAACAGTTTCAATATATATATTTATATTTGTTAAAATATTCGCATCACTAAAGTGGTTAAGGCTACACGCAACGTTATAAAAGGGAGTAAGTGATATTAAGGCGATGCGGCTGTGTTATCTGGCAGTGGCGCGGTGTCGGAAGTGGTCCAGCGGGCGTGGGCCGCCGCGCCCTCCCTCCGCGAGAACAATGGCGTATGGTAACTTGACTACAATAGACGTTGGATGTTGTCACAGAGACTGGGCTGTTGTAGTACTCGGTGTGGGGTGACCAACGTCCATTGATCACGATTTAAAAATATATATTTTGGTTAAATAGAAAATATTTTGGAGTGTCGAATACGTGGGTACGAAAAGAATGATATTATTTTTATAATGATAAACTAAGTTTTATAAGACAAGGTTTCTTATGCATAGCATAAAGGGTAACAAATTAGTATAAGCAATAATTAGTACAGATATAATCAATTTGCACGGATATTTCAGGCGATTAATTATTGCTTATAATAATTCGAAAAGAATATGTCAAGATGAACAAGAAAAGGTGAAATAAATGAGAAAGGCAATGACGCATCACCACCAAATTATTGACTAAAATATGCACCCACTAATTTTTTTTTTTTTTTATTTATTATTTTATTTACGCCCTTATGGGCTTTTACATGAAAATATACATTTACATTGATTACAATAATTGAACATAAGAAGATAAATGGAGTTAATTGTAAGAAAGCAACACATATAATAAAATTTTGTGCAAATTAGCAAAACACTAATAAGATGGATTCAATATAAAATATACCCAAGCATGAAATAGTAAGTAAAAGAAAGTTCAACATAAAAAGTAAGTAAGTGGGTGTGTTTAAACCCAGTATTAATTGTGTGTTTAACAAATCGATAAACCAATATAAATTAGAGTGTAACTTACTCGTGAGGTAAAGAACATTATAACAGAGATTTAAAAAACAAAAATAACAAAATAAGAGTTGCACCTGTAAAAAGCAAAAACTAATAGAATTTAGCAATATCGACATGAATAAGAAATAATAAGATCTGAGATGGAACATAGTGTTATGTATAAAAAGTAGTTAGTAGGTATATGCATACAATTATAAGTGTATAGTAGAGCAAATAAAAAACAAACAAATATGGATATAATTTACTTGAAAGGTTTCGAATGGGAGAAGATGTAATAAAATTATTAAAGCTATAAAAGTTAATTATTAGCCGATAGAATCGAAATAAGTTGCCTTTTAAAGCTCACAAAATTGTCAAAACCAAATATATCTATAAGTTCACAGTATTTATTCGCAAGGTTGTGAATTCTAGGAATTGGTGAAAAAATAGAATAATTAGTGTTGAGGTTCTTGTTAAATTTAAAAGTATCTTTACTGCGAGTTTGCCTAGCAGGAACATTAATGCAAATAAGTTCCAACAAATTAGGGCTGTCAATTAAAGATTTAATAATTTTGAATAAAAATAGCAAATCAATTAACACTCTTCTATCAGATAATTTAAGAAGTTTAGTTTCAGCAAGCAAGTTATTGTAATTTATAAATTCGATTGGAATTTTCATTTTAAAATTAATGTACCGAAGGAATTTATTTTGTACCTTTTCTAATGATTGAGAATGGACCTTGTAGTACGGTGACCATACGGTGGAATTGTATTCTAATTTGCTTCGTACTAACGAGCAATACAGATGTTTTAATGTTGACATACTTTTAAAATTTGCTCCCATTCTCAAAATAAAACCTAGTATTCTCATCGCATCGCTTGTTATTTCATCGATGTGTTCGTTAAACTGTAGACTCTCGTGGAATATAACACCAAGATCACGAATCTGTGATACACGAAGAAGATTAGCACCATTCATAAAATAGGAAAAATTAAGTGGATTTTTGCCTTTGTAAAAACTGATAATCTGGCATTTACCTAAATTTAGTTGCAAATCATTGACAGAACACCACGCACATAGTTTATTAAGGTTCAACTGCAAAATTGCGCGATCGTCATCGTCTTTGATTATTCTGTATATCTTCAGATCGTCGGCAAATAACAGGACTTTAACATTAGTAAAAATATTAACAATATCATTGATAAACAAACAAAATAAAATTGGGCCCAAGTGAGATCCCTGTGGTACTCCGCTCGAGGCAGCAAATGTATAAGAAGTGAACGAATCTATCTTGACTGCTAAGTACCTTCCTAATAGATAACTCTTAAACCATTCCAACATACTCCCTCTTATTCCCAACAATTTTAGTTTACGTAATAATATTTTGTGGTTTACTTTATCAAATGCCTTACTGAAGTCAGTATATATGGAATCAGTTTGATGTGATGCATTAAGGGCATTAACGATATCATTCGTGTACAATATCAAATTGGTAAGAGTAGATCTACCTTTAATGAATCCATGTTGAAGGGGAGAGATGGTTCGATTGATTCGGGATATCAACTTATCTAGTACTAGGCTTTCAAAAAGTTTGGGTAAAGTAGACATTATACATATTGGCCTATAATTTGTTACTTCGCTCTTATTACCTTTTTTGAAAATGGGCGTTAAAAGACTAAACTTCCAAAGGTCCGGGAATACACCTGATGAGAGTGACTTTGTAAATAACTTATGAATAGGATATGACAATGTATGCATACAATTTACTAAAAACCTGGGCGGAACATTATCAGGTCCTGCGGATTTTCGGGAATCAAGACTCTTCAGCTTAGATATAATATCGTCTATGGTTACATTACAGTCAGATATATCAAGAGTTTCAACCAAATCAAAGCACGAAATATTGCTGTCTTCACTTGCATTAATGTAAACGCCGCTAAAAAAATCAGCAAAAAGATTAACAGTTTCCTGAAGATTTTGGGATAATTTAGAATCGAATGACACACTACTAGGTATGTAAGTACCATTTTCTTTTTGGGATTTAACATATTTCCAAAAGAAATTTGAGTCGTCCATGATAGAGCCTTCGACATCACTAATGTAATTTTTGTAACATTTTGCGGAGAGCTTATTGCACTCTGCCCTCAATTTTTGAAACGCAGTATAATCGATGGCCAGGCGACTTTGTTTGAATCTCTTATGAGATAATTTTTTGAGGTAAATTAAGTCTATCAGGTCTTTTGAGAACCATTTTGGGTATAGAGTTTCTCTGTAAGTCGTTAAAGGAACAAATTGTTCAATTGCAGAATTAACGATGAAGTAAAAATTTTTAAGGTGTACATTAATATCATCGTCGCTATCAAAGAATGACCAGTCAGTCTGTTTAAGGAAATTTGAAATTTTAACATAGTCGGCTTTTTTGAAATTTCGAGTTTCTACTACCTTTTTTACGATAGGAATTGGTTTGAGATTAGACATGCATATTTCTAGTGGTGGATGGTAAACATCGACAGGTAATAGAATTTCGGTACTTCTCACAACACAGATGTCAGACACATTTGACAGTGCCAAATCCAACGTACGACCTCCTATATTATGAACATTATTACATTGTGTTAGACCTAAGAACAGTGCCATATCTCTAATAACACGAATATTAACATTAGAACAAGAATTGACAGAATTCATATTACACCAATCATAATGTGGCAGATTGTAATCACCAACTAGAAGTAGTTTAGTATTAGGATATTTAGCACAAATTGATTCAACCTCGTCGCAGTGATTGCTGTAGCTTTGGACATCAGAATTCGGAGGTAAGTATGCACATCCCACTATTATTTTACCTCTAGAAGTGTTCACATTGACAAATAGTTGCTCGATGGATGTGTTTTTTGTGGATATTTTTGAAGAACTGAGATATTTTGAGATAGCAATGGCTACACCACCTCCTCTCGTTTTGGCACTTGTTTTAGAATTCCTATCCATACGGTAGATGTTGAAATTAGGGAAGCCTATTTCGGCCGAATTGATTCCTGAGTCGAGCCATGTTTCGGTTAAAATGAAGATATCACTGCTGATAGTTGCCGCCGAAGTCAGCAACATGGGAAGTTTAGTGCGGATCCCTCTCACATTTTGGTAGTAGCATTTTATTTTTTGTTGTTTCAGTTTTTTGGCGCACATTCAATAATTTTAGGTACAGAGTTCACATAATAATAATAGTCTTTGTATGATTTGTACAGCGCCGTTTTTGTAATAAATCACATAAAGGGCGCTGTAAAAATAAATAATATATCTTCACAATACTCCATCCTATTACTTAGAAACTATTATCAACTTATGGCTGACATATTATTGCATCCACCGGTTCGTCGATCGATGGTACAAAATTACATGTACAGTGAATTTGAATGTACAAATGTTATTATATGTTCATATTCTGTATAGGCAGATAATATTCAGGATCATTTTTATTTGAGAGGTCACTTGAGCTTAACATTGTTTATTAGAGAAATTTAGATAAATTTCGAACGCACAGGACGTAACTGGAACACATGTTATTGGAAATGTCAATAATATTTCTAGTATTTATTTTAATAATATGTATTTGTATTCTATAATGAGCGTGTTTAGGATAGAAAAATAAAATTTTACGTTGAATGGTACAACAGTAAAAGGATTTGATTAAAATTATCTTGCAGAATGGTTTGTACAAAGTTTTGCATGTTTGCTGTAAAACTCTTCACAAATTTAATAATATACCTATTCCCTTTTGAAAAACAAATTGATTGATAAAAACGTATTGTACATTTTTATATTTCGACATCAACCGCGTAATAAAGCTCGACGTCTTTACAAAACAATGTTTTTATAGACTTTAAGCTAACCCTTAAACATCCTTTCAGTCTTATGCTATCTGCCTGCAATTTCTTAGATGCGGTGTCTTCACCGTTTACGATAGTATGCATAAACCTAAAAGTCCCTGGACTGAGCATTAGTACAGTTTTGAATGAATGACATTGAGGCAAATCAAAAGCGAGGGGAAATTGCCTGGCCGCCATCTTGTATTACAAACTTATGAAATAATTTGTATGAAAATTGGTGTAAAATGTAAAATCTATGTTATTCTATTGTTAATGCATATAACGGCTTTTCATTTTTTCGGTGTTTGATGAGACATGAAATGTTAAATGTCGTGATAAAATTAATAAGGTAAAGTCACTTGTCATTCATTTTCACTGCGGCTTCAAATTGTTCTCAAAAAGCTCTCTCCGGAGCCATTTAAGTTTGTGTAAATATGTTGTTCTGTACCATAAAATCCGTCAAAATACTCCTACTCTTCCGACACATTCTGTAAAATATTTACTAGCGGTACATATTTTATAGAACGTGTCCCAATCTACTTGCCTCTGACATCCGGGTATTCCTTGTTGTATCCTTTCCTAGTGGATCGTATAAATATCGCATAAAATGTAGCGTTTAAAGATCTATCTTTAGAAAATTCTGAACGTTTCGGGAACCGAGGCTCTTAGTTTGAAAAACACTATTAGGCTTCGAAAAAAGTTTTTTTCTTTCATAAAATAGTTTTAATCTATGGTCACCCCAATACTTCAACCTGCAAACTGTCATTGTTCACAGCACCACGCGTCTCGTTAACCCACAGGTTGAAAAATGTTCAGAAGTGTGTCCACCCACGCCACTGTGCGGTAATTACTGCCTCCGTCTCGGTCACGCGCGCAAGCAATCAGCATGAGGGACAAGGACTTGTGCCCGCAACACAGTGGACATGTTCACCCTTTTTGGATGACCTTCGATATTGCGATGAATTAACATGGCAAAAACACTGATAGGGAATTTTACATAAATTTTCAGATATACCTCTTATAGCCTCACATTGGCGAAATGCATTATTTTAAATGGGAAAAAATTTAAATAAAATGAATGTATTTGAAAATAATGTGTGTTTCATTAAATAGAAACCTTTTCAGCTCTTTTATTTGTGAATTACACAGTGCAAATTATTCTTTATCTTTTATTGAAGCCTTGTGAGCTTTAATTTCCAAGTTCGCAGGAGATTTGGCATTTTGCATTATGATGATTTAGCACTTATACGGAGAGATTTAAATAATAACATCGACTGTGCCAAACGTCTATCCCTAATTAATGTTAACATAACTATGAGACGTGCAGCGTATACAGTAAAATTCCACACATTTAATTACAAAACCAACGCAGCATCTAATTCGACAATTAACCATGCTCTTCATACCTTCAATAATATTAGTCTAAACTCTAAAATCGAATTTTTTTAGGATTCACTGCCAATATTTAAAAGAGCATCATGCAATGATATAAACTGTTCAATGCGCGTAAATATAGGCATAAACTCACACTTAAACACTCACCTATATACTACACACGTCACCCTGTAATTACTAGGTAAATATACATACCACGTGTAAGCCATTACAAGTCAACATATCTTAGGTAATCACTATGAAATGAAGATGACCGCCTTGCACACCGAAGATGGTTTTGTTACAAAAAATATCCTGGCCATAGAGCTCGCCATTCGGACCTCTAAAAGGTTATCTTCCTATCCCAAAAATATTTTCTGTTTTGGATCAATGCATGACGTTTTCTCCTCACCTTCCTCTTTCCCACATTCTTCCTATGCTCACTACCTTCAGCCTTACAACCTACCCCAATTGGGGATATTTTTGTCCCACTACCTCCAGACGGTTGGGAGTTGTTGGCACTCTTGTGCGGTTCACTTAAAAAAATATGTATATTTAAAAGCACTCTGTGTAAATCAAAGATTCCAAAAGTGTTTTCATTTTCTCTTTTTTCTTGAGTCCTTTTACGTTCTTGTTTCTAGTTTGTTACATTGGAAAAATAATATTCTATCACGCAATATCTCCTGCCCATTTCACTTCAATGCCGACGAATTCCACTTTGACGACTTCCGTGGTTGATTGGTTACGATCCTTGTATACAAATCCGGAGGTTGCCGGTTCAAATCTCCACTTGTGCAAATAAAATTTATTTAATTAATTTGTGTTATTCCACAAGGTGCCATACTTTCTAGAGTAGTAGATACTTTCAGTATCGCACCACTGAAAGTCCACGATTCAGAATCAAAACGTTGCTAATGGTTTTAGTCGTGTTTTGTGACCATATCTGAATAAACGTGTGTTTTGCCATCTTCCTCTTCTTCACTTTATTTCCCTCCCCACTACTTTCAGCCTCACAACATATCTTGATTGAGGTTAGGACTTTTATGCCATTCTAGTTCGGTTTGGTAAAAGTTTTAATTAAATTATTACTTTGTATCATCGTATTACAATGAGTGGGTTTCATTACAGGCCTAAGGCATTACATTCAGATTGTTTTCCATTCTTATCTAGAACACCGCAAAGCTCGACATTGAACCATAAAATAATGAGTGCGTTCCCAACAACAAACCAACACAATTCACATGGAATAGAGTCATTAAATTTAATAGTAATACTAACGTGGGGTCCGCAGCTCTCTTTCATAATAGTCCTGTCTATTCTCAGCAGGATTTACTTACAAAATACAGTAATACCTCGTTTATCCAACTTAGACTATTACTTATTACGTTAAATGAAGGACTTTTTTTACATTAACTTCAGGTGTGGGTAAATAATTTCCCTCAGGGCCTATGTCATCTTTGGGGATTCTGTGTGGTGGGTATTTTTAAGGAAAGGAGTTTCTGAAGGAAACACCGTGTCCAGGAGTGATGGACGAATGATATAATAAATAATAATAATAATAAAATTCTTTATTCCAGGATGTGGGGAGGTAAGTGCAATCTCACTCATCCCATAAAGGGTATAAGTAGGTACAGATAATATTTACATATAGAAAAATAAATAAAATAGATTAAAAATTAAAATTAAAATTAAAAATGAAATTAAACTAAGATTGTGGGAGCAAGTATCTTTCTGCGATGGTCTTCAATGCTCGATCCTGAAGTCAGACGGGATTCTACGATAAGAATATTTCTGGAATGGTTTATCCTTCCCCTCAGTCTTGCAATCCTGGTTGTTAACAGAGCTGTAAATCCTGGAACTCACCCTTCGGTAAACATTGAGGAGGCAGTGCAGTGCCTGGGGAGTCCAAACATCAATCGGTAAGCGTTATTATATTGCACCCGTAGCCTTTCCATTGTTCTTTTTTTGAAATTAGCCCAGAGCTCGCATGTGTACAGGGTGGTGCAAAAGGCTATGAAGAGCGTCCTTTTCACTCGTAAATATATAGATATACCCCTCCTGCTGCGGCGCAGTGATATGGGTTAATAGAGACCAATTAAAAAGATCAAAAGGTCTTCCTAAACCAGCATCTCCCGATCAGGCATGCAACGAAGCTTGTGGGCAGGTGCATCCCGAACCCTATGAAATTTCTATCCCATGTTGTTCGCCATAAATGACTAATGTTGCAAAACTTTTCACTTGGACTTTATTAATTGCTAAAATAAGTCCATAAGCTATCGTGTTTCTACTGTTACACAGTTAAATAATGAAGTAACTCCTTGAACCATAATATCAATAGCATAGTTACTCTAGAGGTCAAAGGTTATCAAACGGAATGATACAATTGCAATGTTACAACAGTATGTTAAGCTTTTGGTAGTTGGTAGTTTACGTTCAATGTTAGAGCTGTACAAGTGTTTGGTAGTTTACTTTCAATGTTAGAGGTGTACAAGTGTTTACTAGTTTACTCTTAATGTTAGAGCTGTACAAGTGTTTGGTATTTTATTATCAATTTTAGAGCTGTACAAGTGTTTGGTAGTATACTGTAAATGTTAGATGTCTACAAGTGTTTGGTAGTTTACTGTCAATGTTAGAGCCGTACAAGTATTTGGTAGTTTAGTCAGAATTAATGAGAATCAATCATATTTGGTCTTTATCGTCAATATTTTCAACCTAATTCGTATATTTTTTTTAATATAGTGATAATAATTTTAATTTTTCATAAAATATTTTATAATAATCTCAATTATATTTAACAATATAAGAGCCCCAACTGCTCCAAAATGTCTGGAGCCAGTTTAACAGCAAAGTCGTTCTTGATGAATGGGATTTGAATCTCATAGCGGGTACCCACTAATACCCCTTTCAAAACGACATTAATGTTTTAACCTGGTTTATACAAGCATTTCATACAAGAGTCTCCAGTCCATATTGTCTGACGACTAAACTATTGTCATTCTAATTTACTGTCAAACAAATTTCATACATAATTGATTTACAAACAATTTACTTTATTACTGTTATTTATCAGTTATTTTATGAGCTATTTCAACAACATCTCTTAACCTCGTCTTCTAGTATATCCCTAGGATGATCACAAGCAATCTACATTATTTCAAATATCTAAATAAACACTTTCGGTTCCGTTTTATATCATTCAATTACAGTAGTTTATTGGCTCTTAGTTGTGTTAAAAACGCCCTAACACCGGAATCGTTGAAACAATTCCTATGTAGATTCCCTCGCAACAGGTTTGTTTGCTCTTGGCTACTGGCTAGTACCAGCGCGTTGGTACCGGTACAATTTACAACTCATTACGCTGCAACCGTTTAAACTGTGATAAAGTCAAGAAGCCATAAACGATAATGGAATTCTCACTGCGACGTGGTCCATTTGAGATGCCTTCGAAGGCAGGACCGTTTAAAACCTAATGGCCATTTTAATATCTTTAATGTGACAAAGAAAAAAATAAACATTTCAGTTTTAAAGCAGAAAAAAGAAAATCCGTGAATCTGAATCACTTTTTCTGAAAAAAATTACCTTTCCAAAAAACTTATTAATTTTTCTAATAATAATTAAACAAAAGTTTTGAAAATATTTAATAAACCATTTCTGAGAGAAAATATCTCAACGAATTGCATTTAAAGATAGACTGATTTTTTTCTTTCCTATAGCATGTTAAATCATGGAGCAAAATGTGTTTTTAATAATTTTCTGAGAATACTTTACGATTTTTTTTAATGATGGAATTTCAAATAATTATCGTTTCAGCTCTTCAAATGTAGAGACATTAATTATTTTCAGAACAACCTTTTAGGAAAACTTAAAGTGTTCAAGAGAAATATGTTGTAAATCTGTAGAAATTCGTAATGTGGAGGATTAAACTGTTTTAACTTATACCAGGAATTTTGCGTAGGCAGGGATCAGTTGATGATTTTGTTAAAATTTTAATTATTTCCCATCTTAGTTACTACTGGGTGCTTCAAAACATAAAAAATTGCCATATTTGTAATGGAAAATATATAGTTATTTTTTGTTGTTGTTATGAATTGATGCTCATAACAACAACAACGTTTGTAATACACTCCAAAGAAGCTCAGGGAATTAGGCATTTAGAAGAGTCTATTTGTAAGTCCGGTCCTGTTCGAACCGTTCAATGTGCGGCGTTTGTGATGCCGTAAATCGGGTGAGAAAAACAATGAAAAGATCAGGTTCCCATCGTTATTTGGTAGAGGAGGACTTTATTTCCCCGCCAACGAGGCGTTGAAATTACTCGCGAGAAAAAAGATCGATTGCGCATTAATTTGAAGCGAGTCTCCCGGAGTGAAAATTACCGGCCTCAGGGCAGAATGTCACATTGTCTGGGACACGTGAGGTTTTAGTTTAAATTAGTAAAAAAAGGGGATAGTTTAAAATCATTGTGCTTAGTTTAGCGACAAATTATGGGATCCATCCCAAAATAAAAGGATTGGCTTTGAGAGGGCTAGGAGCGCCTTCATTAAGATGAAGAAACTCTTTTTTTCCTTAAATGGAGCAATGAAACTCTCCTCTACGTCTTATAGACGACCTCTGTGGCAGAGCAACAAAGTTTTTTGGGCTGAGAAGTCATAGGTTCAAAGTTCAGGGTAGACAATAAAATATTATTTAAATATCTGAAGTTCACGGCGTCTTCCGGGCTGTATTCTGCTTAAAGACTTGGGAAAGTTGGAAAGTGAAAAATGGGACCCTTTTTAGGTCATAAGTGCAAAATTTCATCAATATTGGAATAAAAAAACACTCTTGCCAGTGTACCAGTGTACCCACTACACACATTATATTTTAATAAATAAATCATTTACCCATATTACAACACCTGAAATGAAAGGTTTAGCTTGTAGATATTTCAACTTATCAGAAATTCAAGAAAGAATTCAAGATGAAAATTTTCCTTACAGAAGCATTACCTTTGCCTCTCTTAGTGTCTTGGAATGTCATTTATATTGCCTGGAATTAATCTTGTATCAATTTGTTTATTTGTCCTAAGCAGGGTATATCGATATCTGTCTACTAACGTTTGGATTTGGATCATTATCTCTTATAACGAGAATCTATAGAGAAGCTGAGGCATTTAACGATGTCACAAAATACCACGCGTCAGGATAATATGTCTTGCAAGCGTTTAAAGTTTTCACCTTAATTTCTAACGCTCTCAGATTTGGATCACTAATTTTGGTACTTTTTTTATTTTTTTTTGCATTTTTTTTTAAGTACTTTATATTTATCGACATAGTTTCATCAAATATCAACAGAGAAATCAATAGAATTGCGCCAAAGACAAAAACGGAAAACAAATTCGGAAAAGTTTAATAATTATCATTATACATAATAAAGGGGGGGTATTAAGGCTTAGGATTAAGCAAAACATTATACAAATTGAAGGGGGGTGATAAGGCTTGCGAGTAAGCACAAACATTATACACAATGAATGAGGGGTGATAAGGCTTGGGAGTAAGCACAAACATTATACACAATGAAGGGGGGGGGGGGGGGGGGAGGGGAGAAGGTGATGGGGGGGAGGGTGATAAGGCATAGGAGTAAGCAAAACCAGAAAAAACAATGGGAATGTTTCAAAAGAGAAAAAATATGTGGACCTCAGCAGATGTTTTTTAGATCTGGTTTCTTGAGGATCTATTACTAGATCCTACTTTCCTCGCCCAGCAAATATACTGGATTCGCAAATCTTGTTTGCGAATTAATTTGTGGTTTAATAGTGGACTCCAAATAATGTTTGACAGTACTATTGGGGTTGGGGCTATGGTTAACAATTAGAACTGGAAAAGAATTCTGACCTACTCTTGGTGTTTGATATATGTCTTGTTTCAAATCGATATTTTGGCCTTCAAGCACACTGCGGGTAATCGTTGCACAAGCTTTCGTTTCTAGACTCGAATTAAAAGCACTGGGGGAGTACTTGTGAGTACTGTCAGTACGTGGGAGTACTTAACATGTTTACGCCACAGGTTTTCTTAACAGACTAATAACGTATAATACATTTTTGGTATATCCCTGATGTAGGTATGCAGGTACTCCATACTGTCAGACGGGGGCAGGTAATTGGGTAACAGGTAATTGGGTGGAGAAAATGCAGGAACATATTATAAAGAAGGGAGATGAATATATTTGCGTTAACATGTACATTGATGAAAGTAAATATTATAAGCAACGTTCTTGCTGTCGTAAACAGCGATTAAAAAAGTTTTCACCAACAAAGGAGAAATTTTAATTAAAAAATTAAAAATCAAACACTTTTTAAGGGAAATCAAAAGTAACGCGTGACAGAAACTGAAGTTTGAAAGATTCTAAAGCCCTTCAGCATAACAGTATCTTAATTTTATTAACAATCTGACGCCGAGAATCTATTCCTGATGAGTCATCAATATGGCCTATTAGGTGACTTTAACTGGGTGATGGTATTCGGAATGAAGAGAAATGTCCTCATTAATGCGACGATAATGTAGATTCCTTGATGGCCTATAAAAATATCTTCAAAGTAAATATCTCTGTGTGAGATGAGCCTATTTCAAGATCTGGTATTATGTTCTTCAGCGGAATCTTGATTTTAGATAGACGCCAGTGAATCCAATACGATTATTTTCAATATATACGTGAGAAATTTAAAATAAGTAAATAGTTGCATTTTTGAAATACCGAATCAAGTTAAATCTTATTCTGGTTAGTACCCTCTCTTATAGAAGGTTGTCTATTTTATTTTTATTTGTTTTATTACTTTATTTATTTTCATTTCTTTACACATATTATACATATTAATAGATAGTATATAATAACACAATATATAATACCAAATAGTATTCACAAGAAATGAAAACCTACTAAGGCACTGCCTGAGTGTGGATAATATAAAACGATTACTATATTTCAAGTACCTAAAGTATAATATACATTAGTAGAAAAGTTTTTTTTTTTGTTTATAGTTATTATAAAAAGTAAAGAGAAAACATTATGTACAATAGTTTATAAAGTTTCAGCAAGTGAGTTGTAGAAAGGATAAATAAATTTATAGTAAAAACGTTTCAATATCTGCCTCATTTAGCCATAATTTTACCTCTTTAATATATTCTATCTTTTTATTTATCATCTGAGTTTGTAGTGGTAGAAGGTTAAATGTACGAGGACCAATGAAACTGCTATGTGTCTGCATTAATTTAGTATTGGTTTAATTTAGTATTATCAGAGCGTTTTCCAGCGTTCATGCTACAGTCTGGGATAATTTAACCTAAAATAATTTTCATGGCGCTTGTTTTATAAAAAATGTCAGAAATTTACACATCTTCAAAAGTTAGAAATAACGCTCAAAGCCCTACTTATATCACAGCTAAATAATTCAGATTATTGACCGAGCGTAGCCAAATCTTGTTTTAACTCGATTGTTTTGCATTTCGTCTGTCTGTAAATTCTTTTTTTTTTAATGCAAAATGTCGTTTTTATTTTTGATTTCTTTCGTTTTCAATATTATGATACCTACCCATCAGAATAAAGTTGGTTGGTTTTGATTTATTTAATACTTTTTTGGACGCCAGGTCTTACTAACCGTTCACATAACTACTAGAATAACGTATATTCCCACTGCAAACTTTATCTTATGACAATGTCTTTCTATCTCTCGCTTAGCAATAAAGTAGTAAGTGTTTTTATCTTCATTTTTTGTATTAAATAGATATAATGATATCCTCACTGAGATCTTCCGTGTCGAGAATTTCATTTGCATATTATTAAAATTTAGTAGTATGAAGTAATTTGAAAAATATTAAGTTGGTTTTGTCTGAAATAATTATAAATAAATTATATGGTGGTTTTTTAGTGCAGTTGAACTGCAGTTGGTTTCGGTTTCAGTCTGTATTTGGTATCAGTATATTTTCTATTGTTTTGTTTTGTATCGAGCTTTTTAATTACGATTTTAATGTTATAATATTGTTGTGGGTTTTGAGTGATAGCGGGACTTTGATGTAAAGTTTAATAACATAGTACATGAAGATTTTCTCCCAAATGTTGTTTGTTGTAGTTGCTTGTTAGGTATGTGTTTGACACTGAGATCTAGTGTTTCTAATACGAGTATATTGTATGGTGTTATATCTTGTTTTTTGTAATAAAATGAATGAGTTATAAATACGAATTTGATGGAGTATTGTTTTATAATAAAGTTGTTTAATTGACATGATGTTAATATTGCTCATGTTAAAATACCCGATGTAAAACAAAATTATTAATTAGCTTCAATTATTTATACAGCGTTCACACATTTCACCACAACCTTAGATTACACATCTGCCCTAATGATGGACACTGCAATGCTGTCTGAAACGTTTGCTAAAGAAGGAGGTAGCGCAACACGGCATAATACCCCAAAAACAAATCATTGTAAATCTTTAAAATAATATGACGCAGTTTAAACTAATAGGGTCACTGAGAGAAACTTGAACATCTTCAGTGTGAAAGATTATTAAATAACAATATTTCTTCTGACTATAATTGAATTAAAACCTACGCTGATTTCTTTTGTAGGATTCGTGTGCTTTTAAAACGGATGAAAAATAAGCAGCATTAAAAAATCTGGGTTGTTCATACGATTGTTACAATAATATTTAATTAAAACCAGGTCCACAAATGGAAGAACTGAATAAAACCTGTAGGAACTCGTATGCAATTGTATGTAAGTTTTTTTGGTCTAATCGATGTGTAGATTGTTGATAAGCGTATAATTTTAATTAAGACTTTCTAAAGATTTATATTAAAAACTGCGGCTGACGTCTAAATAGGGATAAGTATATTACGAGTACATATTATTATCTTCGTTATCACGCAATATAAGAGTTAGTAATTGGCCTGTAACAATCTCAACTTGTTCGAATGAAACTATAAATCTAACCCACCTGTACAGCATTTTATTTTATACAATATATTTATATTTTTTATTTCAATGTAAGGTTTACTTTGTTGAAATTTAGTCAAAAATTTCTTCTTAATAAGTTTTAGGCTTTCATGGAAAACTATAACACATTACCACTATAAAATTTGTCGGAAATTTAGAATTTAAAATATTTTTATCAACTTTGGATTTCTGACAATTTAAGCTCGGCCTTAAAAAAATAAACTTTTTCTAATCTATGCTAATCTTTTAAACACTAGCAAAAGCGAAATTCGGTAAGAAATACATTTTAATATTTTAACAATTTAGAATAATTTTCTTCCGTTCGGCTGGCAAATTAAGGAGGGGTTGTTTCGGAGAATTTGAACAACTCATTTTCGGGTTCTTTGAAAGTACTAATCAAATTCTGTTATTATATCATTACAGGCTAGTTGCATGACAGTACTGAAATAATACCAGAACTTGAAATTTACTTTGAAATTTGAAGAATTGTTCAGATTCTTCGAAACAACACGTCTTAGAGGAATTTTTTAAACATCATGTAAAACGGACGTTTTATAAACTAATGACTTAATATGCCCGTAACTGGAATGTTATGCGAGTATTTTTTTTGGTTTACTAAAATTATGTTTTTTCAACAATGTATGTAGTTTAAAAAAGCAAGTATGTCTTATGCATAATATTAATTAAAATGACTTATTGTTATCTAGTTTAGTTTGCAGCACTCCATTTTAATTAGTTTAAAAAAATATATTATTGTAGAAAGCAATCACTTTGTGGTTTGACATATTTAATAAAATAAAACACTTTTTGTTCAAAAACCACGAGTTTTTAATAATTTTTAGAACCGACCGGTTTCGCTTTACTCAGTAATAATTTGCACCCTGAAGATGCTTGAGTAAAGCGAAACCGGTCAGTTCTAAAAATTATTAAAAACTCGTGGTAGTTTTTTTTTTTAAACTAAAATAAATATTATTATTCAAGTTCTGCTGTGTAATTATAACTACGCGTGACAGCTATTTCTCCTTTCGAAGGCATTATCAAACTGTGGTGAAACCCCTTACAGACAATCTATTTATGTTACTTACATATTTATAGGAACGCACTTACAATGAAAATCAATTTGGATTTTAATATTTATTTATACTACATGCCTGTACGGGTTTTACAAACATGTGTTATGTACGTAATAGATTAGCGAAATTGTAATCATGAAGTAAAATTTGCCAATAAAATTACATAGCACCCATGCAGAAGAATGGTATTATGCTTACCTTGATTATTTGTATTATTAAGGTATGTTATTATAGCCTTCTTGTAACTGTATTTGAACACATCTACAACTTCTGTGAAAGAATTGCCAACTGCCTGAAATCTAGGTATAAGCCAGTATCTAAATGACTCCGTCTTGATAATAATGTTGCAACTTAAAAAAATCTTTCGAGTAATTCTGTTTAATGTGATTAGACTAAGTAAATCAGGGCTATCTATAATTCCATTAATAATTTTCCATTTCAGTATCTGTATGGAAGTAATATAAATAGATAATGCCTTAGGAAGTCGAAATAGTTGTCCCGCGTAGTAATAATTAAACAGCAGAACTTTGTTTAACATCAACTGTTTTTTTTATTAATTTAATAACAATATTATTGAAAATATAAAAGATTTACTTAAAAATAATTTTACGATGCTATGTAATGAACTGTGCTTGGTCGTAGGCAGAAAACCGGGAAAAAGAAATCAATCTTCTTCCAGTAGATTGGAAAGCGATCACTGATCACTGATGACCTGACAGGACTGGAGAGATGAATTCGAGTATAATATCCGACAATGAGGAAATGCAGCAATAAGCGATCGATAGGACTGATAGGCGGCAGCGGATCTACCAAACCAAACCCACACCGATGTGGGATTAATACTATGTTGGGGGACTGAGTACAGGGGGTTCTCTTTTCCTTATGTAAATACTGATGAGTTAATAATCTAGTAATTATATCTGTCACCAAATGATACGTTCTCTTAAAACTCGTTCTATCTTCGTTTTTATTTTGGTCAGACATAAAATATAAACAGATTTACAAAGAGATTATATCAAGCTATCTCTTTGTATTTAAGAAACTATACAATAGAAAACAACCAAAGAGTTCATCCTGCCAATTTTTTAACTAACTATTTTCATATAAAACGAAACAAATAATGTGACAGATATCAGATATAATACGTTTGTCTAACTAATATTCTGTTTTATTTTCTTATAAATTGGTAAAAATAGTTTACACGAAAACAAACATCGAATAGCGTTTTAACAAAAAGCGACAGTGTTAACGTTCAAAATTTTAAGATTTTTAAACGCATAAAAATAATTGAAAAAAACGATAAAAAAATTTTTTTAAGGGCAAGACGGTACACACTTAGTTCCCGTGAGCACTTAGGCCATAGGCCCATTGTGCTACTTCCCATTTTACCTCATTCCTTTAACAACAACTGAAGTTCACCAGGGATGTTATTGGGTATGTGGCTATGTTTTCTGGTTCTACTGTATGTCTCCCCAGGTATCTGAGCCTAGTTCCCACCAGGGCAGGACATTGGCACTATAGGTGAATTGGAGTCTCTTCATCCTCATCACATTTCCTGCATCTATTGGTGTTTTCCACTCCAAATATCTGCATGTGTCTCCTGAGATGGCAGTGTCCCGTTAGTAGTCTTACCAGTTCCCTTCGCGTGTTTCTGTCTAGGGTCTAGTCCTTTTGTGAGTACTTTGGATTGTCTCATTCCAGGTGCCCTCTCCCATTATTTGCAGTGCTGGGGTTTGATCAACCTTTCAATATGTAATTTTGTGTGGCAAGCTGCTACTCCTACGACCGGCTCGGATCCTACAAGTGGTGCATTCGCCCCTTTCCTTGCTAGTTCGTCAGCCCGCTCATTGCCCTCAATACCTTCAGATTAGGGTTATTTTATTGATGGTAGCGAGTTCTGTAAGAACAGTCCTGCATTCCATCACCAGTCTGGAGTCGCATCGGTTACTTTCCAGTGCCATTCATGATAATACACAAATTTGTCGTGGCCCGAGGAGTAACGGATCTAGTTTCGGTCATAGGTAGAGCTACTGCGTACTAATATCTCGTCGAAACTTGTTCTACAAAAATATATGCGTAAGGACGAGCAATTTGCTGAAGTGGTTGTGGCAACCACTGGTAGAAACTCTTTAATCCTGAGAAGTTTGACGACGCAGATGAAAATTATATTTTTATATATATTGTTGGGCTTAATTCTTAAAACTCCATTTATTATTAGCCTCGCAAAAATATTTTACGCAAATCAGTCTGTGGTTTTATTATGAACTGTAATCAATATTTGAGACAACTATTGAGGTAGCTGTGGTTAAAAGTTAGAGTTGGAATAGGATTCTGACTCACCTCTCGGCATTGTTCCATCTGGATTTATAAAAATGAATAAAATATAATCTTTTCATATATATATATCTTGTGAATGAACTGAATTAATGAAATTAATCATCAATCTTTACCCCCTTTTGTCAGATTGAGGTGTTATTTTTTGAGGAATTATGCCGTGTTGCTCTACCTCCTTCTTTTGACTAACCCGCAGCCAAGTGGATAAGTAGTTAGTACCCAAAATTACTATCCTCCTTATCCTCCTTAAATACTTTACATATCATTTTAGTATTTTACCAATTCCTGCGCAAATACATAAGTCACCATTAATAATTGACTTAATTATTGGGATTTCTATAGTTTATAAGCCCATAAGTCAGAAAAATGCATGGGGTCGTCGGAAGACCCACTTGGTTAAAGAGTTTTGTTTGGCATCTTGGCCTGTCAAGAGTTAATAACGTTTTGGACAGCGTTACAGTGTCTGAAGATAGTTTCTGATCTGTTTTACCAACAATAAATGTTTGTTACCGTCTTTGGTTGTTTTTCGTTATCTTCCACCCTGTATAGTAAGTCGCACGCCCTCGCTCTCAATGAGTACCTTTTCCTTCATTCATAACAGCAACGGCGGATAAAACGTTTAAAAATGCATATAATATTATATGTGCGAGAGTATCCGACATCTTTAATGCCCATTGTACTCCCACCTAGTCCGGCCTCAGCCCAACTAAACCTACGTCAAATCGGCGCAGGTTTCGTATTTGAAGGTAATCCTCAAAAGCGTGGTTTATGGACGTAATGCAGTGTATTATATCTCGTTTTATCACGGATTTATTCTCTTTTTTGGATAATGTTGAAGGTAATCTTTATCTAGTGGACGTGATATTCATATAATGGGTGAATGAGATTCGTTCGCAACCAATGAACTTATTAGAATAGGACAACGGCAAACGGTAGCTACCGAAACCAATCGTTATATGCAAGACTACGTTCAAATAGTTTCATCAGACTTGAGTAATATGAATGTCTATGTTTTATTCTGGTAGAGTCAAATACCTCTACAATAAGTAACAACAAATAAAGTGATTGTTTGATAGCAAGTAATTGTTTGATATCAAGTGATTGTTTGAAAGTGCTCATTCTTCCTTATGGTTCCTCAAATATCATAAAGGAGGACATATTGCTGGTTGATGTTGCAACAAATGCACATATCGTTAAAATCCAACCGGGAGCCTACCAAATGAAGAAGTGCAAAATGCAAGACGAAAGATTATTTGGAAATATATAAATTAGTCTCTGGATAGTCTTAAAGAAAGTGCCATATTTTTGGGCTAAAGAAAATGAGTACAATTTTCGAACTCGCTTACTTATAAAATGTGCACAAATTATTTGAAAAAACACTTCGTTTCAACTTAATAACTAAGATACACAACTATTTACGTCGGGGAAGATGGAAAAATATGCATTTGAGTTTAATATTCTTGACTCGATTAGTCTATTAGGTTACTCATAAATGGCGTTAGCTGTCGAGAATAATAAAATAATAAATAAGGTGAAAACCAAAATTTCTTAATATCGGAGCCATTGTCAATCTATTTTTTTTTATTGTTTAAGTGTTTTTAGGCCGGAGTTTTATTGAATCAGAGAGTTTATGAGAAATTTCGATTTGGATTATTTAAACAATTTGTTCTTATTTAAATTGACTTGGAATCTTTCCGCAAATGTCACACCTAGTTTTCACCTAAAAAGGTTAAAATTTGCGATAATTCTGACTACAAAATTTTAGTCCGCTTACATTTTTTTTCATTTAAGTAAAATACGAATTTAAGTGCATTTATCCCGGGATATAGAATGCAAGATACGTATGTTAACCAATATTAGAAAAAAATTTGGCAGTCGTTTCAAATAATATATTTTTTAAATTTTTTCCCATACCTTCCTATAAAACCTGAAATGAAATAAATTGAATGTACTCGTCCCTGCCTACCTAATATAATTGGATTTGTTCAGTTCTTGTTGCATTAATGCAACAATTCACCATGTAACAGATACCGCTGTATTATTGCGCTTCTCGAAGCAAAAAATCGATGATTGCTTTCCAACTCAACTCCCAAAAATGTATCAATTCCATAAAAACAGCCCACGTTCCAAATTTTCAAAGTTGCCTGCTTTGGGAAACTGGTTTTTATGATGTCGCATGTTTTTCTGGACAATCTCCCGACTTTTGAAAATGAAATAAGGACTATTTGGCTTAAAAAACGTTTCATTGTTCTATGTACTTGTTTTACAAAAATGTTGACGCATGTCGAAAGAAGCGATGTTGAGTTTTTTCTGAAACTTTTTCAGATAATTCTTAGAATCTTCTGTGGGAACCAAATGGGCAAGAAATTGTTTAAAAGTGTGCTCAATCTATGGTCCACCAAACTTGGAAAACATAGAACCCTAAATGAGGGGTTCACCTAGCCTTAGTTAGTTTTATAAGCCTTTGACATGACTGTTGATAGTAAAGTCTGAGTTGGATAGTTGTTGGTTCATATACTGTAGCGGTGCAAAAAAGAAGAAAAAAGTGCTTACCTATATTATGGTTGTAGAACATTGGGATAAAAACTGCGTTGGGATACTCACTCAAATAATAAAACTGTCTTTACTCTATCCTGATATTGGACACTGCCATACCCTCCGAAACGTCGACTCAAGGGAGATGCTTAACCAAAATTATACATTATGGTTAATATTTCAATTTTTGATATTGACAATTCGTGGTGGAATTCAATTATAAATGACACATTGAATTAGTTTTTTCCTCTTATTTAATTTTTTGGCCGGGTTTCAACATATTATATATAATTATAATAAAATCATTGCAAACCATTCCCGTTAATCCCCAAACCTCCCACCAAATGTTTTAAATATAAAACATAGTTTGAAGAATAATTGTACCAGTCTGAAGATGGCTATAATAAGCTGAAACCGGTCATGGCCAAAAAATAAAATAAGTAGAAAAACGGTTAAAAATTTGTTTCAATATATCGGTGCATTGTGGTATTTGGAAACATTTCAATAGAAATATTAATGATGGAAGCAAATCACCTGACAACATATTTGATTTTCATACTAATTATTATTAATTCCTCTTTTATCCAGTTTTATTTCAATTATTACTAACCACTCGAGTGATTTTACAGCATATTGTGCCGAGTTTGCAAAACGTCTTCAGTGATCGCTCGCTATAAAGTGCTATTTTTGACTCTGGCTGTATGGCACTAATCAGTTTATATGTCTGTAAAATTCAAAACTATGATTTTTAGATGAGAGCGAGAAATCTCTAACTAGAATTTCCAAATCACTCAACTCATATTGCAGTTATTGACGCGAGCACTCTAGTGGATAAATAACTATATTTAGTCAGAGGTGGGTAACTTAGGTTAATAAACAGTTTGATTGATTATAACACAGTTCAACTCTTAGTATAGTTTATTTATTATTATATTGGTTATTTGATAAGATAACTTTACACATTTCTAAACATTACTTGATAATGTTGGCGTCACTGGGTGCTTAATCCGTGCTGAGGCCCCCATTTTGCATTTTAATAATCAGTAAAAAGATTTTATGAAATCTGTAAAAAGATTTTATATTAAAATAAAATAAAATACAATAATGAATGCGGTAATTAACAAAAAATCGGTAAATATTACGAGGCACGGTTTTAAATAATGATGTGTGTAATGTCACGGTGGTTTTATTCTTTAAGGTAAAAGTTTTTTTAAAAACATTTTTTTTTCTTAAAATTTGTGTTTCTTTGACCAATGATTTTAATACGATTGGAGTTTTTATGTATTTTTATACATTTGTCTAACTGGTTAATAAATGAGAATTTGTATTTAGTGTTTTATATGTAATCGGTATATATCTAGTGTGTAAAACGTGTTGCATATTTGGTCTATGGATTAATACATTGATTTATATGAGGTTGAGTGAGATTGCGCTACTCTATTTAAAGGCCCTTCTATTAATTTTCGTCTCACACAACACAATATAATTCAACTTATCTTCTTTGTTATCCAACTATTTTCTGTTAATTTTTTTTCACTCTAAATTATCACATACTTTTAAATGGCATTAAAATAACTTACTTTGTTGGTTAACAAGTTTGTTATTTTTATTTATTTTAAAATGAGCCCAAAGTAATTTTGCAATTCGTTAAGAGAAAAAAAAAAAAATTAATTCCGGGCTGCAGTCTGCAGGGTGAAGTTTGCAATGATGATAGCTTACTTCCTATGAGATAGGTCACATTAACAATATAAAGTAAAATATTTTTGGGTGAATAATCACAATTTACATTCGTTTTGTCAGTCATTTTGTATTTAATCTTGTTTATTTTCGCGAGGTACGCAGGGGCGTACCACCGTCCAAAACCCCGGTCAATGGGCGGCGGGCAGTGGGCAAGTTGGTAGTGGGCAGTGGGCATTGTCCCGGGCCTGGCCACTTAATCCACGTCTCATTTATTCCATCTGATTGTGCCCGTGTAAAAATTTGAATTTCAAATTTCGGCTCTAGAACGGACCCTTTCACCGCGCCGCCACTGAGAACGGCAAAGCCTTAAGGCTTACGGCTTTCGGATGGGAATACTTTTTGTGCGCACTTTGGACGTGTTCAGTAATGTGTAGGTACCTGACTTAACCCTCAAAGAAGACGAAGACGTTATATATTTTTATATTGTACCCTTGTCTGTAAAATCAACGGAATGTAGCTTGTAGATAAACCCCGAGTTAAGGATTATACCACTTTTTTCGGACTTACTTTCCGCTCCTACCAATAAGGAGGCTAGGATTCAAATTTTACTGGTTTGAATTTGCGCAGTGTTGCTTTGAGTTGAATCGAGCCGCCCGCAACGGCGCCGTAGCGAAAACGTCATCTAATGACAGTTGACCAAAACAACGCACCGATAAAACAACCGATGTGTCAATTCGAATTGTAGACGGAGTTATAATTAGCTCAATCTTAAACGAGTGCCTGTGAATTCATCCACCATACGAGCGCTACCAAAAGAACCATATCATCGAACATCACAACCAAGTCTTCCGTAAGTCACATTTGCGAATACCTATCTTTTTGGTTCAGCGAACAGAGCGTTAACTAACCTTAATTAATTAACATTAATACCTGCCTAGATTATAACCATTATGATCTAACTCATGTGTCGATAGTCTACGCGAATATCGCACAACCCTATTTTCCTTTAAAAAGCCTTTTTTTACTGTCCTAAGCCGTATTGTAACTGTTTTTATTAATATTGTAAAGTAAAGATACTCAATTCCGAGTATTTTACATCAATTCTGCTTTCTTATTTTTACGTTAGGAATGTTTTTGTGGCGGTGTGGCTTTGTTTTTTTATCTACATCTATAGAGTGAAATTACTGTCCAATTCTGATTACGAACTACACATAAAATCTCTTGGTGCAACGCTGGGGATTTCACATATTTGTTTTATAAATTCTCCATTTCCTACCACAATTTACTATTTTCATTATCATTTTGCTACTCTCTATAACGTCTAATAATCCATTCATAATTTTATTGCATATTCGTTTCAGCTACACCTGCGGAAATTTTACTTTTAATATCCACATGCTCTAAAAAACAATACAAATGTTTTTTTATGCCCAAATAGCGATTAATTGGACTGTAAATGGAAATTAGACGTTTAAATCAATGGGCATTGGCAATCCGTAGCACGGATCACTTAAGTTTATATGTGTACACCTCATATAATCATAATTGATGTTATTCTTCAACAACGTCACTCTTTTTTATTTCACCACACGACTATATGATAATGCAATTTAAACGATGTAATGGTCTTTTCAGGAAAATGATGATTCTAGCAACAAGACAAGATACACTAAAACGACAAAATATATTATGAATGAAAACAAATTATATGTGTAACAATAACAATTGAAATACACATATAATTTGAATTGAATAATCACATATAATTTTGGTCGGTAGTTTTGTCTTCTTTCTTCCCAGCTAAGGTTTTAAGGAAGGAGAAGAACAAACGAAATGTCAATTTGAACCGAACATTTGTTTATGGAATAGGCACGAAACTGTTTCAATATTAACAATGTTACGATTAAAACTTTAACACGTGAATTTTTATTGAAATATTTATTAATATTTTTATATTTATTTGCTCTTCTCGACTACATCTACTTTGCTTTTACTTTAACTAACTAACTAACTAACTAACCATCACGCTGTTTCCCCGTAGGGGTAGGCAGAGAGAACGGACCGCCAAACAACTCGGTCTTGACAAACACTTCTTGCCTCATTCACATTCATACATTATCTCATAAATACTCTTCTATTATTCTGACTCTTGACATGGCGCGACTCCAGTAACTGATTCACTTGATCGTGCCATGCATTCCTCGGGCGTCCATGATTTCTGCTACCATTCGCATTCGCATCATATATTCTTTAACTATCTTCTAGTTTTTTTTACCTTCAGCTTCTCAACAACCCCAATCGGGATGCCATAGTCTCACTGGCTCCAGACGGTTACAAGCAGTTGGGACTCTTGTGCGGTTTTACATTTAAAAAAATATATAGACTAAAAATATATAGGCTATGATTTGTAGGTCAATTATTCTGGTGATTTTTTTCCAAAGACGTTCCCAAGGTAATAATCTGTGGACATAATACTGTGATTTCTTCAATGTTCAAAGTCCCCAACAGAAAATAATTTAAGAATCGTCACCTTTTGGGTTGAAATTTAAATATTCAGTTTTGGCCCTTCGATCTAATTATTTGCGAGGAAATGCATTGTTGTCCAAACATTCGTCCGCTGTTCCAAGGAAACATCTTTTTCAATACAAATCGCCTTTACGTTCTCTTTCTTTTCTTTATAAATCACCCATTATCATTCAAAAAACTATCTACCTAATCTGTTGAAACTGGACCTGTGAGAAAAAACATTCAAACATTCAAAAGAAATGCGTTTTAAAGGTAGGTAACTCGGAATTTTATGTCTTTGAGTCATTTGGTGTAGGTAGATTACAAATATAGCCTTAGTAAACTAATGGTTTGTCTCGACCACTTTGCATTTCGTTTGTCTGTAAATTTTTTGGTGCGTTCCGTGTCCGGTAAAGATGATAGCCGTTTTTGATTAGTACCTTTTTATTCCGATAGGCGCGTGAACGTTGCGACTGTTGCGAACTGTTAAGTTGGGTAGCAAAAAAAATTTTAAAGCAGAATTTCTTGACAGTTTAATTTAAAAAATTAACTTTTTTTTCATGTGAAATCGCACAAGAGTCACAACTGCTCACAACCGGCAGGAGCCAGTGAGGTTATGGCATTCTCAATCGGGGTATGTTATGAGGATGAAGGTAATATGGAGGGGAAGGAGATCAGAAAGACGAAGGTGGGGAAGTACGTGACTATTCAAACCTGGTCTCCAAACACGGCCAAAGCCATTTCAAGCATCGCTTCAATTCTGAATGGTGGTCTTACACCTGGGCGATACTGAGAGTGTTTTCTAGTTTGTATAATAATATAAACTAGCAGTTAAAAACCTGTTTTTTGCTGCTAGGCCCTGCGGGCGGCACTTACTATGCACGATACTAACAACAGTTACATTTAATAGGTAGATATTAGGTAATTCACAGAGAGAGGGTGGGTATATATTGCTAAAACACGGAACAGGAAAGAGTTAATGAATAATAAAATGTTCAATTTAGCCATAATGAGAATAACAGTTGGTAAAGGTAAATTAATATAGGTAAATATTCGGAATAGCTGAACACGGAATATACTTAATATTTTTAACTAAAACCTTCTGATTTAACTTAATTACTTTAAAAGGAATCTAACAGCATTTGAAAATTTTAATTTTAGCATTTATTTTTAATAACGTAAAATGAAAAATCGTTTTCGTTGTATGGGATGACAGCCGGAATAATTCCTGTTGATGACATTTTCTCTTGTTGAACATATTTCGTATTATGCGTGTCCAGCGATTCCGAATAATTACCTTAATATATATTATTTATATATATGTAACTGGCAACATGATTGTTTTACTATACATAAAAGTCAAATTAGAGATTTGTTGACTAATTTTATAATCAACGAATCGTTTCTATCTTCCGATTGTGTTTCATTTTATTTTATTGGGTTGGCAGTGCCTATACTTCCTACAAAAACACGTGTATTATGCGTGAACTTCATATCGGTGTTCTGTCAAAATGGTGCTAAATTATTATTTACGTAAATAATATTAAATATCAATATTTTTCAAAATCGTAAATGCAAAGAGTTGTTGATTATTGTTATCAAGTTGAATCAAATGTTTGTTTTATTTGTAAATGCGTATTAAAACGGTAGTTTTACGTAAATAATTACCGTTGTTTGAAGACATGAAATTGTACGTATTTGTATATCGCTCTTATGCGCTCTGTCGGCCAATAGGGAAACTACTCCAGCGGCCGGTAAAGGAGGGATTGAAATTTTCAAGGAACCTAAGAATGTTTGATTCTTGACAAACGTCAAATATATAAAACGTAATTGTGGCTAATTTTTACTGTACTGTAGTTAATCCAATGGACTTAACTTTCTCAAACATATTTTCTTCGATATTATCCAAAAATTATATGAGCAAAAACGATGCTTTTGGAGAAATTTCTTATTACATGAGGCGATCCTATTTTAGTATGAAATCGGGCCTTAATTTTCAAGTTAGCGGAATTTACCCGAAACATACAATTTGAATGCGACCAATCAGAGGGCCTAGACCGTCCAGACGCTAGCGTAATAATACTATCAGATATACTATATATTATTTAAATGAGTAAATTATGAAAGAACACAGATTTATAAAGTAAAAATTACTTGCGCACGCCGGGATTTGAACCCGTGGCCTACGGCTTGCTAGTCGAGAGCATTACCCCTCCACCGCGTAGGCTGACATATTTTTACGCTTTGAATATTCTGTGACATAATGGAAAAGTAAAAAAAATTGAAAATCTGGTTTCTGTTATAACATGCAAAAAAATCTATAATTTCAAAGGATGTATAACAAAGAAGTTTTTCAGCAGTGTAAATTAATCAGTTTATTTCAATTTGGTTTTTAAGGAGTTCATTAAACATTCAAATAGGTTTGATTATAATACTCGTATATCAGTTTGCAACTAAACAAACACTGTTAACACTGTTCTTATTTCAATGTAAAATATCTAACTCCAACAATAAATTATATTTTTAAATAACAATAATAAATAAACCATATTTTTTATCGTAATACATCAAGAATGGATTTAAAATCTCTTTAATAAATAATTTATCACTATAATCTCCTTTCTTTGTACATCACTTTCAATATAAAGATCTAAGCACCAATAATAGATTATGATGATGTCATGTTCTTGTCAATTAGGTGAGCTAACGCCTATAATCCCTAAAGGTGAAGTGCTCAGAAATATTTATCTTTTACATTTTCCCATCGATCGAGGACAAAATCTCTCCGTGATATGATCTTATAAACTAGGTTCATTTTGTCTGTTTTAAAGCGAAAGCTTCTTAAAACAATTTCCTATTAAAATTTGATGAACAGAACTAGTGTACTTACTTGATATAAATGATGATTTGGTTTTAGTAGGGTATTTTTGCCAAGCTTTTTGAATAGCTAAATATTTCCAACAGAACTCAACACCTACTCCTACCTCATAAAATGTCTTGTAAATTGGTAGTACACTAGCCAAAAAACCTTCTTTAACTTTACGTGACCTGTGCAAAGGCTTCGTGAAGTTGAATTGGGCTTATTGGTCTCACAGAACTGTTACTAAAATCCTGTCACTTTGAGCTAGCCCCTTTTTTTCAGAATGCACATACGTACGTGATTCTTTTCAACGGAAAACATTAATTACATTAAGAAGTCACAGTTCTCTAAAATAAAGTCAGAATTTTAACGACGTAAGTGAAGAAGGCGTGTATAAAAATATGCGGCCACTGGCTCCGTTGTATTGGGCGAACCGGCGCGGCAGTCGAATTTTCTCCAGCAGGCTTAGAAAATATATCTTCCCACGGGATATATTTTAAATGATTCTTATAAACCTATTGGTAAAATATCTGATGTTTCTAACTGAAACCTTCGGGAAATGACTAATTGATCGTCTAGAAGTTTATAAAATAAATTTTTAAACCGTTTTACGTCAAATATTTTAATGGCAAGGTACTATTTGTATTAATTTTAAACAAAAATAACATGTTGGAAACTTACCCACGACATTTTTATATTTCTAACTAACTAACTAACTAACTAACCATCACGCCGTTTCCCCGCAGGGGTAGGCAGAGAGGACGGACCGCCAAACAACTCGGTCTTGGCACACACTCCTTGCCTCATTCACATTCATACATCGTCTCATACATACTCTTCTATTGTTCTGACTCTTGACATGGCCCGACTCAAGTATCTGATTCACTTGGTCATGCCATGTCTTCCTCGGGCGTCCCCGACTTCTGCTACCATTCACATTTGCATCGTATATTCTCCTTACACTCCTTTCTTCGCTCATTCGCTCTACATGCCCAAACCATCTAAGCGTCCCTTTTTTGATCTTACTCATTACGCTTACATCAGCCTTGCACTCTTTTGGGGATGCCATAGTCTCACTGGCTCCAGACGGGAGCAGTTGGGACTCTTGTGAGGTATTCACTATAAAAAAAAAAAAGATATCCACATTCCTCACACGATCATACATGGTTTTACCACACATATATTTCTATAATATCACAATAATATCATCACATCTTGGATATTCATTTGATGTCTTTATCTTAAGTAGTTTCAAATCTTCAATACACCCATTTTCTAACCATACTTTTACTACTCTTATATATACATATTTCTGTTTTACTGTTTCTCATTTACTGTGTCTTTATGTTTTCTAAGTTTGTAATCTTCTTTGTAATTTATTGGTGAATAACTTTACCGCTTTATCAATGAAAAATAAATTATTGATTGTACATATTTATGAAAAAATCTACTAATGGACCCATCAAAAGTGGAAAGAGTTGAATCGATCCAGAAAATTGCAATGCAACTCAATGCAAAATGGCAATGAAAATGTTTTCTACGAACTAATCTTAATACGAATTTTTATGATTCGAGATATTATGACCAGAATAGTATAGGATCCCTTAAAGAACGACCGTCACCGAGATGTTTATTTGATGAAACGTATTTTATATTCAATTTAATATGTCAATAAATATATTGCATATCGGTTGCCTAACAAATTTTAGTCCAGGGTATGATTAATTAATAATTTAAAAAAAAAATTTAAACATTGCACCGGTTTGATTATTATAAAAATTCTATACCAATCGAAAGTATGAAACCCATAGAATATGCAAACGTTAGGTTGCCTACGCTTTTCCGGTCACAACTCTCAGGTTGCCATGTATAAACAGGAAAATCGAAAAAGCATTTTGCACCGGTCTGATTATTGAATAAAAATTATATGAAATTAAAGATTATTTCATTATGAACACGATGGTATAAGGTTGCCTGCTAAAAATCAGTCCCGAATTCCGGTTGTCAAATTTTGAAAACTAAAACTTTTTGAAAACTAGCCGGGAATTCTCGTGTGCGACTGAGAGGTCCCAACCAACCATCCCATGCGATAGAAGAGGACAAAGCATACCAGCTGTCCGTCCATTAAAACAAAGAGAGTGCGCATTTTTTTTTTTTTTTTTTTATAGTGAATACCTCACAAGAGTCCCAACTGCTCCCGTCTGGAGCCAGTGAGACTATGGCATCCCCAATTGGGGGATGTTGTGAGGCTGAAGGTAAGTGGGGAAGGGAAAGAGGAAGGTGGGGAAGTACCTGGCTATTCAGATCTAGTCACTAAACACGGCTAAAGCCATTTGGAGCAACGTTTCAATTCTGAATGGTGGTCTTACACCAGGGCGATACTGGTAGTATCTTCCACTCTGGAACGTGCCGCAAATATACTATATATTATTTTAATTAATTTTTAATTACTTAATTGTGAAATAACACAAATTAATCAAATAAAATTTATTTGCGCACGCCGGGTTCGAACCCGCGACCTTCGGAATGGCAGTCCAATGCGTTACCACTGGACTATACCGGCCGTCGAATCGTCGGCGCATGCTATTTGTTCTTGAAAATGAAAAGGATAGCGATAGACTCGTGCACTCTGTGCACTCTAGACTAGATAATAATAATTTTAATAATAATAATAATAATTTTTTATTAATTTCTTACACAATTACAAATTAGGATTTAATACATATAAGAAATTAGGTTATATAAATTTTACAAAAGATGGTTTTAAGTATTTATACATAGAAAAAGAAATTTCAAGAAATGTGGAATTTCCAAAAAAATTCAGGCAGTGGTGAAAGATCTCGTCAATGTGGAGAGACTCTTTCAAGAATCAGAAGAATTTCCCTTCTGAATCTCTCCTCACTGACGCCAAATATATCAATCTCGGAGGAGATTTGGTTCAGGAGCAATATACTCCTCCCTACCGGGAGAACCATTGGTAGGTTAGTTCTGCAGGCAGGAAGATAGAATAATCTATGATGACGTTGTCTAAGATAGTCATCTGGAACATAGAGACTCACGCGCTCCAAAATGGCTGAGTTCTCAATATAGCCTCGCAGCAGTCTGAATAAGTGGGTAGCGGCTAGATGGTACCTTGATGGTACCTTGCTTAATCAAACCGGTGCAATGTTTAAAATTATTTTTTTTTAAATTATTAATAATCATACCCTGGACTAAAATTTGTTAGGCACCGATATGCAATATATGTATTGACATATTAAATTAAATATAAAATACGTTTCATCAAATAAACATCTCGGTGACGGTCGTTCTTTAAGGGATCTTAGACTAGAAGAAAATATTTTGGAACCATTAATGCATACTTATATGACACTTTTTCAACTAACAATATATTTTATTTCGAATGTGAATAATATTCCCAGAGGTTGGGAACCTCCATTGAGATTGGATGCGGCCAAAAATTGACGGTGTTTATTATTAATATATAAGAAAGGCGTCAAAGCCAGAGGTTCCCACGTGGTCTATTGACAGTTGACAGTTCTGTTGACAGTTTGTTGACACCCTGTGGTATAGTGAACAACACGAGACAAATATATCCCAAGCTGTGACAGAGGACATATTTGGGTCCCATCTAACCCATGTTTGACCAATCAGTAATGATGTCTGGTCCCACCTATATCGTGTTTAAATTAATTATGTTTGATTTTCACCTAAGCTAAAATCTTAGAGATTGTATGAATACATGTTACTCATACTGTTAATCGTCATTGTTAAATAAAAACATACACATTATGATACTCCTTACTTAATATGTCAGCGCGGAGATGCACTGGTGCCTGAAATGTTAATACGCAAGTCTTGTTTTTGAATAAACTATAATTTTTAACGTACTTGATTTATATAATTTTTGATATTTGTATTTTTATGTTGTGTAACCAAAAGGGCTCTTTCCTTTTTTTTATTCTGCAAAAAACAAAGATAATGATGCATATTTATTTTGACGAATACATTTTCTACTTTTAATATATGTGTAATTTTTAACGGTAGAAAGTGTTTTTGTCAACAAAAACTTTAGTAACGGATGATTTGGAAACATTGATCCCATTTACTACTTCTTACTTGCGCGAAAAGGCATCTCGTCTATGGAAGCTTTAAAAACTACAATCGTCTAATTATCATATGATAATAATTTTATTACTTGTGTAGAATCTTTAATGCGAAAACAAGGTCAACCATCGCATTGATTAACCCATTTTTTTACAAGGCGAAATTTGTCTCTAAACAGTATAAAACAATGTCGTCATCCGTATATTTGTGCGCTTAGTTCTTCTAAACTACGCAACGGATTTATATCGGGTGTTCACTATTTATTAATCTTAACGTAGTTCACATCGTCTTGTTTAAAATTTTAGAAATATATTTTAACATTCTTTGGCAAACACAATACATAATTAAATATTTTAAATTTAAACATACAAAAACCCAAACAAAACATCAGTACTCGAGGTGAGTATACGTTCTTAATAGATTTATGTTATCTCTATTTATTATAAATAATATATAACACGTGGTTATTAGATACATATACCTTGAAAAGTCCGGGTCGGTATATGTCTGTCTCCAAAAGATAACCCACAGCAACGAAGGGTACAAGTCATCTAGTTATTTAATAAAATGATATTTGGTGTGGGTACATGACGTATTTCTTTGACCGATTGAGAAACGATGCCCTAGATTATCAGTTGGTTATTTATTTGTATGAATACAAATTATCTCCCCATTTCGAGAATATACTGTACGATCCGATTTGTCATCTGAGATAAATAAATCTGATCGTTAAAAATAAATTCTTATGATGACCACTAAAGTTGTTCGTAATATTCCAATTAAGTCATATTAGGTCCCTTGTCCTCTCATTATAATATGTTTTATTTGTTTTTGATGCTACTTCATTATGGAGATAAGATGTTCGATCATTGAATTATTATAGACGATCAGAAAGATTATTAAAATTAAACGGCTATTTGGTTAACCAAGTGACTTGAAAATAATATTTGACACTTTTTGACGATGATTATCATTAATTGATTACAAATTTGATGATATAAAAGAGTGGGAAAAAGTTGAGTTTTCGGGACTAGTCTTTAAGTAGTGAAATGTTTTGACTTTTTTTGACATTTTTCTTTAGCGAAACTAAGTAATTCTGAACAATTTACATCGCATATTTAGATGATGATATGCAGTATCTACCAGAAATGTTTTAAATTTAACTATTGTGTTTAATTTTCGGGAAAAAAATATTTGACTGATATTTACGTTCTTATTCAGTATTTCTTTTTAGTTTTTTTTATCTGATCTCTAGTAGAGCAGAGTATTGCGACAAAACTTGTTCAAATCTTTGTAGTGATTTATTTTTGGGTTATTATGTCGTGCTGCGTTACCTCCTTCTTCAGCCAAAGTTTTGGACAGCATTATAGTGTCCATCGTCAGGGCAGATGTGTAATGCCATGCCATGTTGATGGACACTGTAATGCAGACCGAAACATTGGCTAAAGGAGGAGGTGGCGAAATACGGCAAAATATCTCAAAAATATATCATTATAATACGTGAAATCTTAAATCATATTTGTCCAAATCTTGTAAAATTTTAACATCATTTTGAAAGTTTGAATTTTCTTTGAGCGATTCGTGTACGGGTGTCTTAAAACTTTTATTTTTTCTTTGAAACAAATAACACAATCTTTTTAATACTCAACAACTCACTAAATAACGATTCCAGTCAAAAAAAAAATCACATCAAAAATGTTTTACTTAAAAATAATTTCGCACGTGCAATGATATCTAAAATTATTTTTCTCAACTTTACACGCATTTAAAAAATCTGTGCGCTTCGTATTGTTTGATCTGATATTAACAACTTTTCAGCAATGTTACCCGTCAAAAGCACATGATTCTACATGTTGCTGTATCAAAAAGCATAAATTTATTTCACAACAGATTGAGTCATTGTTATCTCATAGATAGTTTTTCTAAGAGATAATGTATGTTCGTATCCCAGCTGATATTTATATCTAGCGAGAGAAACAGTGGATATACATCGGCTATACTGTACATAAAAACAATGTCTTAATTTCATACTCTGTTACTCTTTTTTATCGCTTAAGAATGTGCGTCTAGAATAAATAAATCATCTATCAAATGTCTGAAGACACAGAAGCATGTCAAAGGTAATATTTAGATCAATATTCTTGAATTGATTTAATTTTAAAAAATCACGTAGTTTGAGACACTTAACAAAATCGTCAAATCTGTAAATATATTGGAATTATTGTTTGATGTTGTCTGAATAGAATCTTTTGATAAAGTGGTTAAATTTTGTTTGTTTGATATGTTTACTTGTTTGAGATTTAGATTTTTTTGTTGGATCACCTGCAGTGAAATGTAAAATACCTTCAGTAGAACAATGGTATGAAATGTGACTGCAGGCAATGCTTATTGTTTAATAATAATTGAACCCATTGAATATTCAGATATAGAAGAAAGCAGATTGGTTTTTTGATTTAAAAAAGTTGTTGGAACATTTTTGGACTTCAAAAAGCATTTAAAGTATATTACATTCAAATTTTTCTCCAAACTAGCAAAACTTAATATAACTTGTAGTGCTTTAACGTGGATTAAAAAAAATATCTAGTAAAGGGCAATTTGATAAGCTAAATGGCTTTCTGAGTAATTCACAGACCACGAATATTGGCATTCCACAGGGAGCTGTTCTGAGACCTATTTTATTTATTATTTATGTCAATGATATTTTTAAAATTCCTAAGTCAAAAGTTATCTCAAACGCTGATGACATAGCATTATTAACTGAGGGTTTAACCTGGAAAAAAACTCAGAGAACGGCCGAATTAGACATAAATTTGGTTCAATCAAAACCTATTACCGCTAAATACTGACAAATCATTTGTGAATACCTTTAAATTCCAAGAAGTCCACCCGATTAAATGTGTTATTTTCACGACAGGAATTTATCTGCTTAAACCGGTGATCTTACGCGACAACACCCAGAACTGCCGTGTTCCATCAATACGTATTGTAATAATATTGAATTATTAATTATTAACTGTACCCCGCCACGCGTTGCTGTGGAGATAGAGATAAAATCGTGCGTTTTCAATCGGAGACTTAAGACATAAGATTTTGAACAAACGAACATTTTTATTTATATTGAAGGTAAAAGATAGATGACAATTTTAATGTTTTATCGACTGTGGCCTGGCGATTTCATTCATTATTTTTTCTTAGTTAGAGCAATTGTCCGAAAACATGATTTACTAGGTATTTATTTATAATTATCATATTTACTAGCCAGCGGATTTTGCTTTCTAAACATCGATTCAATCCGGAATTTTAAATGTTTAATATAATTTTTCACTAAAATTCATATAAGTTCATACATTATAAATTATAACCTTGTGTAGTATTTTCCACTAATAATTTAATTTATTATATCAATATAATTGGTTATATTATACTAATGTAGATACCTACATATATCTCATACATTATTTATGATTACAATAATCTCTCACTTCTTTTATGTTCAAGCCCATTTCATATACAACCGGTTTTATTATAGGTTATTCTTGTAATGACAATTGACGTAACGTATTATGTTATAGAATATTTACATCTTATAATATCTAAATTTATTGTAGGCCCTTTCTTTTAGTTATACACTAACTAAAAGGTATGGTATAAACGTTACATTAATGCCTAGACACTATCATCAATGTTTTTAATTAAAAGCAGTGTTTTACTGTACTTACCCCGAGCTTGATAAATTAAATCAAATGAAATTTCATATTTGTATTTTACAATAGAGTGACAAATTTTGTTCGATGAAAACAGAAACTGGATGTCTGGGTAATGATTTGCCGGTCTCTTCGAGACCCATATTCACACCTTCATCTTCTTACTCATCTACACAGCATCCCCAAAAATTATTTTCCTTCGGGCCTCCTGGATGGAGTTAATTTTTTTTTCAAAAACTGGTGTACTGATATCACTTTCAATAATATATATTTTTTTAATTCTGATAATGCCTTGGGATAAGTTACCCATATTAATGTTACACTACTACGTCAACTGTATTATTTTTCAAAGAATTCTATAAGTACCAACTTACAGCATCGACCTCCTAAACCTTTCCACTGCCAATAGGGGTAAAAAAAGTCTCCAAAATCACTAGTGATTACTTACGCCAACCTTTCATTGAATAAACAACACTATACGTCACCCCAAGTGGTTCGCCAAGTTTAGTGACTTGGCAGGGGTGCACGAGTTCGTGGGATGAGGATCGACTAGGTCTTGACGTGTGTACTGTGTTGTGAGCTGGATTTAGAGATCTGGTTGAGGGACATCTTTTTACTTGTTCTGTAATTAAGATTCTCTCAACCCATTGCCTTGTTCTGCAGTGGGAGGGATTTTCTCAAAAGTCCGTCACTCTTGGACATACTGACCACCAGATTCCTACCCAACCTTCGCATTTTTTCCTTCCGAGATATTCCTTTCTTCAAAAAAAACCTCCACACAGCGTCTCCAAAGATGATGTCGGCCCCGAGAAGAACTATTTTCAATGATAATATTTTCATAATTTACTCAAAATTTAAGGGATTTACTATCCAACAAGAAGTTTTGGAGCACTAATCTTATTAACATTGAGGTATTTTTCCAGTCATTAGTCACTATGCAACAAGAAGTTCTGGAGCACTAAACCTATTAACATTGAGGTATTTGTCCAGTCATTAGTCACTATGCAACAAGAAGTTCTGGAGCACTAAACCTATTAACATTGAGGTATTTGTCCAGTCATTAGTCACTATGCAACAAGAAGTTCTGGAGCACTAAAACTATTAACATTGAGGTATTTGTCCAGTCATTAGTCACTATGCAACAAGAAGTTCTGGAGCACTAAACCTATTAAAATTGAGGTATTTGTCCAGTCATTAGTTACTATGCAACAAGAAGTTCTGGAGCACTAATCCTATTAACATTGAGGTATTTGTCCAGTCATTAGTAACAAGAAGTTCTGGAGCACTAAACCTATTAACATTGAGGTATTTGTCCAGTCATTAGTAACAAGAAGTTCTGGAGCACTAAACCTATTAACATTGAGGTATTTGTCCAGTCATTAGTCACTATGCAACAAGAAGTTCTGGAGCACTAATCCTATTAACATTGAGGTATTTGTCCAGTCACTAGTCAGTCTAGTCACAATCCAACAAGAAGCCGAACAATGCAAAAGTCACAAAACACAAAATATTTCCAACGATTCTTTCACACGAAAACTTATCAATATTCGCAGCTCATCTTTCGGCTGAGATGACTCGGACAATGGACAATTCATATGCGTCGAAATAAATTACACAAGATAAACCCACCACCGAAATAAAAAGGTATACTAAACCCATTATTTACGCTCACTTTCGAAGTAATATTAAATAAAATACATACTTCACGAAATAACTCTTTTCGCTAAAAGTTACAAAACTTAAAGGTCGAAATTTATAGATAGGTGAGAAAAATAGAGTAATTTAAAAAATACAAATTTTACAATCTTTATAATATTGAAATACAACTTCAAAAGCTCTTTTTGCGCGAATTTTAACCTTGCGTTTTCGATTGTTTACAAATTATTATTGAAAATTTTACTAAATGGGATAGGTTTAATGAAATGTCAACTTTCTTCTGTTAGTAATTAACCCAATAGATCATAACGGAAATGACGTGAAGCTCGATATTATGTGTTAACTCTGACATTCCTGACAGAAAAGAGATGTGCCATTTTTGAACAATTTTTTTACATTCCAAAGCTCATCGCTCAAGAGTTATTGCTGCTTCTGTTGACGTTCTCTTAGTAATAATAATATTATTTTGATTTTGTTTACATATATGCCACTTAAGAGTCCCAAAATTGCGATAACATTTTTTAGTCCGCATAAATGTCAGGAATCAATGAAATGTGAAAGAAAATCAGATTGTGTCTAACATCCTATACAATAAGTCTAAATAGTTATAGAAATGCGCTGTAAATTCCTATTATTATTATAAACTAGTTGACGTATACTCGGTGTTGCTGAAAGTTATCCTTAGGAGATAGACATATATCGTCGCGGACTTTTCTGTAGGCCTTTTAAAGTTATACAATTCCGAAGTACATTATTTTGATGTATCTTACAAGGTTTAGCCAGCGTTGGCAATATAAGCGCCCGAAAATATTTTTTTACAACTTGATTTCAAAACATCGACTTTTCTCAACTTTCTGTACTTGTAATATGCGTGTATTATATATATATAAACCTTTCGAAAGAAATTCTCTAAGTGATAATGAAAACCCTATAAAAATCCGTTGCGTAGTTCAGAAGAACTAAGCGCACAAACAGACACGCAAAGCGACTTTATTTTATAATATTTAGAGATGTAATGCATTGTATTAATATTATTTTTATTTATTTTATTTTATTTATCCCATGTAAAGCCCAAAAACGTCGTTGATTAATAAATTAATACATTTTTTACAGCTTTTGCTATCGTATTGATTTTTTTATGGAGTATGTTTTATGAGTAGTATGTTCTTCCTAGATTTATTAAAGATGGTGCTGGAATATGGTTTTACCGTATTTTTTCGTAATAAAAATAATAAAGTGAAAAGGGAAGACAATTGCTTCCATATCTGCAATTCAGTTCGTGTGAAGTGTCAACTGCCAACCTCGTGATTTATATCTCACTGCCACATAATGCTATTTATTTAGTTTGTTGATTCTCTACACATACTCCTGCAGCCCCCGACAGTCCGACAAGAGAGTTAGATGTGCCGAGGGCCATCATTCGACGCCGGCTCGACGGGCTAACGAGACCTGTGATCGATCTCATCTCAACAAATGATATTTCTCCAATCTTCGTCTCGGCATTTTTTTTCGATCATTGTATGCAATTCTTAACGGGCTAGTTTTTGCGGCGAACTTCGCAATGGAGTCAGCAAGCATTTTATCGGCCGTGTTCGACTTTTTATTTCCAGGATAAATTGACAGTTGGAGTGCTTTCCTCTCAAAGCTTTCTGTATAAAATTAGCGAGAGAATTCGTAAGCTTATTACGTAATAGAATGCAGTAGATTGTAATTCATATAAATAGCCAAAAAGGTGTTTTACAAGTATGGAGTGAGTACAAATTGTGAATGATGAGTACTTGGAGCAATTGGATGAGTTTGTGTATTTAGGAAGTATGTTTACGTGAGATGGGAAGGCCGATAGAGATATTGAAAAAAGGTACATACAGGTAACTCTATTAATATTGTAATGTATTACATTACACTGCCCCTGCATAATTTCTGGAACAAATTATTATTATTATTAAACACTCTGTACTCTGGAATAAAACCATTTTATTTCACATTTTTCAGTCAGGTGCTCTGGACCACTGCGCTACATCAGCTTATTCCCAACCCGCCATTTAATTCAATATGTACAAATACTTAAATCGATAATTACTGCTTATTATATGTTTATAAATTTTTTCACCTGTAAACAACCAAATTTATTTTAGTAGGAAAGGCTTTGTTAGTGCTGAATTTCCCACTAGATGGCGTCAAGACATATTATATCTACATTTGTTGGTGAAATATTTTGACTTGTGTCAAATATTATTATTTTTTTAATGACAAATTAATGTTTATTAGATAAGATTTTTATGCATAGCACAAAGGCTAACACATTATTATAAGCATCAATTACTCGCCTGAAATATCCATGCAAATTGAAAATATCTCCCGAGTAAAAATAAATGAAATATCCATATCCATTCAATTTGTATGGATTGATGCTTTTAATAATTTTTTAACCTTTTTGCTATGCATAAAAATCTTGTCTTATTATCATAAAAAAATAAATCATTTAATAATAATATGAAGATTCTCTGTATTTTAATAGAATTACAATCTAAGAATGCTGCAGAGATTACTCAGAATAATACTGATCCGTCAAAAGATATGCTTTACTTACATTAATATAAACATTTTTTCTGCATTTCTTAATAATATAAAATTAAACAGTAAAAAAACATGGTTTATTTTTAGAAGTTGTTGTAAAAAAATGGTATGACTGAGGATTAAGCCATCCTCCCCAGGGACTGGCTCTTTACTGCTGTGAACTTTAAAAATGTCTTATAAAACTTTTTTTTTGTTTTCTGAGGATTTAGTCATCCTCCACAGGGACTAGATTGAACAGGAATCATCTTAGCCAAAATATAATTGGATGGTACCAGCATTTATTTCTAATACTAATTGCTGTCAATTTTTAAATATTCAATATAATGTCATTCAATTTCAGAAAAATGCGTGTGTGTGCATTAGGGTGGAGTGACGTTGTATGGGACTTTTTTTTTTAAAGATGCCAGTACTGTAATAGCAAAAAAAAGTTGCCTTTATATAACACCTCTTTCGTCTAAAAAAATCAACTCGATCGAAACATTCCTTTATTCAACAACCAGCACATTTATCTTTAGAAAAAAATTGTATGAAAAAAGTCGCTGAAAACTCTGCCAAGCATTATAAACAAGCGATATTCATAGCAAAAATACAATTTTATTAGAGGTTTTATAGCTAATAAGGTGCATAACACATGTGAAAATAAAAATAAAATTACCATAGTTTCAAGGCGGGGTCTATTTTTGGTTTTTTGAAGAGGATTATTGATTTTTTATTGTTTTTTTTGTGTTTTTGAGAAGCATGTTTTTTTATTAAATAAAACACTTTAACAAAGAGAAAGTTTTTAAACATTATCGAAGTTTTATAATATTTATCGTGTTTTGAAATGAGATTCTGTGTGAAATTCGGGCATTATATGTCTAGATTTTATTGTCGCCCGAATGAATCCATCTCTTGCTTCAGGCCCAACTGTAGACAACGATGCCTGGGTAACTAATTTGATGCACCTCTTGACTGCTTGAGTGTGGCAGGGAAATCTGGGAAATTCAATACTGTCCTTTTCTTCACCGAAATTATTTATCATTTTGACTAGGTCGTCATTACTGATTTCGGATAGTATCGGTGGCGGTGTAACTTCGCATTCCTGCCAGTTGATAATATCGTAATATTTACTTGCTGAAAAGTTTATTGTTGGAATAATAAAGTCTCTAACAACAGATGGACTCGGACATCTATCTCGCGCCTTTAATATTCGTCTCAAACCCAATTCTCTTACAATAAGGTTGTCATCCATTATCATGGATAGTAGCAGATTTTCCGGGTGGCAAAAATAGGCGTTTCTTTGAATTACTGGATTAATTATATCTCGTAGATCGGTGCTCAAATATCGGGTGAGTTTTATTATAGTAAAAACATGTAATGCCCCATCTTTACACGACGGGTGCCTCTTTATCTCAAACCATGTCGGAGCATATGCTTTAACAACATATTCAGCAAGAATTTTTAGGTTCACTGAAGGGTTAGTTGTTCATATATATAATCGAAGTATTGAGTTTGCTGTCGTCAACCAGCGTGAGTGACAAATACTACCTGGATGACGGTTTGCTAAATTTGGTGGGCAGTGACCTGTTGTAACTGCAAAACATATTTCGTACAAGTATTTTTGGTCCGTGCTCAAATTTTTCAATTCCTCTGCGTTGAGTTTGTGCATCTCAAAGTGTATTGGTGAATAATTTATAACGGTGTTTTTAGAGCTGCTTGAAAGAAGTTTTCCAATAGGTCCTGAAAACCCTTTAGGTCCTGTTGTAGCACCATCTAAGTGTTGAAACAAGTGGCGAAGGGGAAGTTGGTTTGCATGCAGCTGACAGATAAACCATTGTAACGGATGACCTAATTCCAATTCCATGAATCTAATAGTTCCATTTTTTTGCCTGTATTGACAGCAGTCCCATCACATCCAATCGCTGATAAATCATTCAAATTAAAACCGTTCATTTTTAAATGGTGTAACATGCTCTTTGCTATGTTTTTGCCAGTTCCTGATTATGGTGTAACATGTCCAACATATTGAGACCCCGGCTCAGATAAAATGGAATAATGTTCTTCTGAAATCGTTCTCCGATGAGAAAAAGTTCTCCGATCTATCCCCTATTTTTTCCTGAGACAGTGTTTTATCCTTCCTTCCATCGAAATATAGACCTCGAATTTTTGTTGACTCCGACGACATCTGCCATGTTTTTATTAAAGAAGTGTGACACGTTTGTCTAGCTCGTCTGAGTTTGCTCCTATCAATCACCATTTTAGAGTCGTCTTCGGTTACTATGCCAAAATCTTGTAATGTAGCACTTGCGACAGCTGATGCCGACCTGTCTGACAAACCATACTGATCGCAGATTCTGGCCAAAGTGGGGAGTTTTAACATCATACGGAAATTTTCTGGAGGTTGCGAAGAATGTGAAGAAAATTATTGGTTTTCATCAAAAAAGGGTTGACGTGGTTTTGTCGCTGATGCTGTAGATGAGCTGACCTTCGAAGCAAGTTCAGATAAAAGAGCTTGCATCCTCATTTTCCGATGTAATTTTTTTGTTGTGTCGGTGTCTATTGCTCCCAGATCATTTTTCTCGAAGATCTTTGGTCTTGAAGGAATGCTTGTTCTTTGGTGGGTACCTTGCGCGTCTTTTCGCAGGAACACATATTCAGATTGTTACATTTGCATGAAGCAATATCCAAAAGTTTATTCATTTTGATTTTATAAGAATTTAACTTAACATAATAATGCACACTTTTTTTTGGCCAATTTTTAAGTTTTAAGTATTCGTTATAATGATCTTGGATCAGTTTCATCACTCGATTGTGTGAAACAATGGGAATAGAAGCGCTTCCAAATTCCTTCAACAAATGCAGATATAACACTTTTTATTTCGAATACTGACGGTTTTTTTGTAGAGTTAAGATTACGCTCATATCGTAAGAACAAATAATGTTTAATCACTTCTGAGACAGTAGGTAACACTTGAGAGTTCATTTCAGTTGGTGCCCCGAATATTGGACATAAAATTTTGCTTCTCGTGTAATTTGCATTCATTTTCACAACAATTATATGTGTTAAAATTTAATCGGACAAGGATTCTAACACGTCTACGGTCAGCGGTAGCCGAAACGAAACTAGATGCAAGTCGCATCTAGTTTCTGCGACGAAACAATAGGAGCGAAATTATCCCCCCTACCTCCACAGCGCTCACAAACTCACTAGTTTATGGAGCTAGAACAGCAATTTATGCAGTGTTTTTTTTTTATAAAACATGTAATGTTCAATAAGGTAAATGCAATTGAAAGTAATGGATATTATTTTATATTTTTGTGACTGTACTCAGATTTTGGGAAAAAAAGGCTAAATTTACGTTTTTTACGTTACAAAATCACTAGGTTGTTGAATGAAGACATAAGTTTAGATTTTTTTAAGTATTTTTACGAGAATATGAATGACATGAAGCATCTTTTGGCAGTTATTACAATACCGAGATTTGATTTTTGCAATGTCGCTCCATGCTAGTGTGCATTAGTGCCACCATACAAAGCAATGTCATCGACAACGAGCCTATCTGCCGAGTTTCAGCGCGATCGGATATAGGAAAGTGGGTTAATTTCCACTTCCAAGATTGAAATTCAAATAGATGTATTTAAAAAGGCAGTGTAAAAACTACGAGTGTATATACAGGGTTTTCCAATAAGAGGCGTTATTTTGATATTCAATCGTAAAAGATCATTGGTTATAATGTTATATGGTTATTCAATTCCAGCCATAAAAAATCATTAATCATCTCCCGATAACGCAATTCATTCACCGTAACTGTTGCTCCAGCCTCATTTTCAAGGTAAGGTCCAATGACTCCGCCGGACTATAAAACGCACCAAACAGTCACACGTTCAGGATAAAGAGGCTTTTCAACAATAACTCTTGGGTTTTCCGAGCCCCAGATGCGACAATTTTGCTTGTTGATGAAGCCACCGAGGTGAAAATGGGTCCTATCACTCAAGATGATTTGCTTTTGATTCACTCAAGTGAATTTTAATAAGTTCAATGCATTGTTGATGCGTGTATCGTTCCATTTTTATTAATGGCGTAGTTTTTACTTGTCAAATGTAAAAAAATGACAGCTTCAAAAGTAACATCTACCGAAATAACGGGCTATTCAAAGTAACACCTCTTATTGGAAAACCTAGCTACCCGGTAATTAGAGAAACATCGTGGTCAAAGTGAAAAACATCCTCAAGCGATTTATTTCGTCTCGAATTGGGTCAGGCTCGCATCTTATTTAGTGTTTGGCCGATTGAAGCACTTGCTGCCAGCGAATGCACTGAGGCTGCTTGAGTATGGTAATCTGCAAGGGCTGCACCGAGATGCTATAAGATGGCGAGATGTCCAACATATCCTCCTTACACTGTTTTGACAATATTACAAAGAACCATTAATTAACTCGACGTTCGCAAAGAGTGTAGCGTGGGGTGAGTTGCCGAATTGCCGACAGGATGAAGACTTTCTCATTCGAGTTTCTTTAATTTATTTATGCAACCAATCTTATACCAATCATGGTGACATTTTAATTATTGAGACTTTTTAAAACGTATACAACAAAATAATTAACAATATTTTTGACAACCTACTTGGTAATTGCGATAAAATTTACAAACCGACTTTTAGTAAAAGGAATTGTGAGATTTTCAGAATGAAAAAAAAATTATTATTAAATTTACACTATTATTGTTTAATGATAAACTAATGTTTATAAGACAAGGTTTTTTATGCATAGCATAAAGGGTAACAAATAATTATAAACAATAATTGACAAGTCAAAAAATATTTCACCAATAAATGAAGATATCATTTGTCTCGACGCCATCTAGTGAGAAATTTAGCACTAACAAAGCCTTTCCTACAAAAATAAAGTTTGTTTACAGGTGGAAAAAAATATAATAAGTAGTAATTGTTGATTGAAGTACTAGTACATATTGAATCATTTATGTATTAATGTAACTATGATCTATATTAAAATAATAAAAAATAAAAAAAAAAAAAAAAATTTGCGGGTTGGAAATAGGCGACATAGCTCAGTGGATACAGAGCACCTGACCGGACATCACAAGGCACGGGTTCAATTCCCGTTGGCGGAATTTATTTTTACTCGGGAGATATTTTCAATTTGTATTAATATTTCGGGTTATATTACTAATTATTGTTTATAATTATAAGTTACACTATGTTTGCATGTCGTTTCAGATTTGAGATATACTAGACCCAGAGAGGTCGTACGTGAAGTTATACAAGACGTGTGAGAAGGAAGAGTTTTTTTCGTTAACCTACGTACGACATTTCTCTGGGAAATTAAAAAAAATTTGAAACCTTTCTCTGGGGCTGCTTTACTATATCAATGTCAGAATTCAAAAATCTTTTTTCGTGATTTGATCTGATTAGGCGAGCACTTATTGGCGTAAATTCCACTGGTTGCGCCGCAAATATAATATAACATAAAATGAATAAATTGTGAAATAATACAAATCAATCAAATAAAATAACTGAAATTGATCCCGCGACCTCCGGATTCGTAGATACAGATCGTAAATACCCCACTTTCTTCTTCACGGGGGCCGTCAAGTACCTACTCTAAAAATAAGTAATAATAAATCCGTTCTTACTCCACAGATTACTATCACCCTACTTTAAACGACATGAACATGAATTTCACGCTGATTTATAGGGTCTGAGTTGCAGTATTCATCTCCTTAAGTGTTGAAGGCGATTCTGAGACCGAAATGCCCCGAGGACCGCGACGAAAGCTGCACTTACAGGCTGGACTTCCCGGACCATGTTGCACATAGTGCGGCATGTGCCGTGCGCCACGTGCATTACTTGCAAAGTGAACACTTCACCCATTTCGGCTTCAAATTGTGGTGGGCATACATAACCTGTCCAGGAGGTCTAGCATGGTTGAAGCCCTAAGTCAATACAATATTGCCCAAATCCATCATCTATGGTTAGTTAGCAATATTTGCGAGCACGGTCAGAACATGATTCCGACACCCGGTTGACAAAAACCGCTACTTTTAGCGCGGCCTCCAAGGTGTAGGATAAGCTGTTAATATGTACAACTGTCTAATGTCTTCGTTATGCAAATAACTGGCTGTGAATTAAGGCGATGCCATACGTAGTAATGCAAAATCATGTGTTTTTGGTTTGAAAATTTGTTCGCCTAGAAATGTTTCAGATGCTTTAATTAAATAGAATTAATTAGTTGAATACATCTTGGCCTTTAAAATAATCGAGTAATTTTTTGATAAGTAGCCTATGAAAACTGCTTTAAAGATCAAAATTTCCTTCTTACGAACCCATTTTCGGTTATAATTTTATTGTATTATGTGGAAAATTAAGTTATTTATAAAATAATCGAAAAAAAATTAAATATTTATGCCTGAACATCCACAAAATAAAATAAAAGGCACTTTTTGGACATGTTTTTTTCTTGTTAAAATCAAAAAAAGGCGGATGGTGTTAAGCGAGAATTTAAACCTTATCGCCATTTTCGTAAGGGTTGTTATTGATAGCGGCTCAATTTAAAATATTACATGGCGTAGTGCATTGCCTTAACTTAGTTCTTTCAGCTGAAAGAATTTCTATATAATATGATCAAAAGACTTAATTCATTCATCCAAAACACGGTCAATTGATTACGTTTCAACTTGTAGAAACAGTCTGCAGTCAGATTTACAGCCTCCGACGTCAAGGGGTAAGGCTCTCGACCAGCAAGCAGGAGGTCGCGGGTTCAAATCACGGTGTGCGTAAGTAAGTTTTATTTGATTAATTAATAATGACACATCATTTCACTTTTTTTTTTAAATATAGTATATTTGCGGCAAGTTCCAGAGTAAAATATACTAACAGTATCGCACTGATGTGAGACAACCATTCAGAATTGAAACTTAGCTTAAAGTGGCTTCGGCCGTATTTGGTGACCAGATCTGCATAGCCAGGTACTTCCCTAACTTCCTCTACCCCATCTCCTTCCCCCTCCACTACTTCCAGCCTCACAACATACCTTAATTGGGGATGCCGTAGATTCACTGGCTCCAGCCAGTCGGGAGGAGTATTATTCTTTGTTTGGCGGTTCCTGGAGGAGTATGTTATATCGAGATTTCAAAAATTTCTATATAGTTACCTTTACTTCTTTTGACGCGGCGGTTAGTTACCATCAAATAAATTATCGCCCTGTATCCTAAGGCTGTAACATAAGAATTAATACTTAACCATTGTTATCCAATTCGGAGGTCTTCTAATCCCGCTCCAATTTTCATGTTGCCATTATAAAAAAAATGCAGAAAGAACACCATGTAAAAAAAATTACGTTCTCTTTCCTTCAATTGATGAGACTAACCAAACATCTTTAATATTATTGTGCCAGCGTCTGGACGGTCTGGGCCCTCTGATTGGTCGAATTCAAATTGTCTGTTTCGGCTAAATTCCGCTAACTTGAAAATTAAGACGTGATTTCATACTAAAATAGGATCACCAGATTTCTTCAAAAGCTTCGTTTCTGCTAATATAATTTTTGAATAATATCGAAGAAAATAAGTTTTAGAAAGTTCACAATCCATTGGATTAATTACATTACAGTAAAAATGATCCATAATTACGTTTTATATATTTGACGTCTGTCAAGAATCAAACATTCCAAGGTTCCTTAAAAATGTCAATCCCTCCTTTACCGGCCGCTGGAGTAGTTTCGCTATTGGCCGACAGAGCGCATAATAGCGATATGCAAATACGTACAATTTCATTTATTCAAACAACGGTAATTATTTAAGGGGAAACTACCGTTTTAATACGCATTTACAAATAAAACAAACATTTGATTCAACTTAATGACAATAAACAACAAGTCTTTGCATGTACGATTTTGAAAAATATTGATATTTAATATTATTTACGTAAATAATAATTTCGCACTATTTGACAGAACACCGACATGAAGTTAACAATACGCGGAAGTATAGGCACTGCCAACCCAATAAAATAACATGAAAGACAATCGGAAGATAGAAACGCTTCGTTGATTGTAAAATTAGCCAACAAATCTCTAAACTTACATGTACTTATATGTATAATAAAACAATCATTTTGCCAGGTATATAATATATATTAAGGTATTATTCGGAATCGCTGGACAGGGATAATACGAAATATTTTTGAATAAAACCTTCGGATTTACCTTAATTAATATAAAAGGAATCTGAATGCATTTGGGAATTTTTTAATTTAAGCATTTTAATTTTTAATTACGTAAAATTAAAATTCGCTTTCGTTGTATTGGATGACAGCCGGAATAATTTCTATTGATGATATTTTCTTTTTTTGGTATTCCTGGTATGAGTGGCTAGAATTTTTACCATTTACTCTATGCAAATACCAGGTAGGTGGTACTATTTTAGCCAAGCTCGAAAAATAAAATAAAGGTATTTTGGTTTCTTTTACAAGTAAGGAAATATTAAAAAAAAAATTATTATAGGTTAGGATAGGTTAGGTTGGGTTATGCTAGGTTAGGTTAGGTTAGGTTGGATTAGTATAGTTCAAGTTAGTTTATAGGTTAGGTTAGATTAAGTTGGATTATTATAGGTTAGGATAAGTCAGGTTATGTTAGTTAGGTTAGGTTAGGTAACGTTAGTTTGGGTTATTATGGGTTTGGTTAGATTGGGTTATTATAGGTTAGGTTGGATTTTTATAGGTTAGGTTAGGTTAGGATAGGTTAGGTTAGGATTGGTTCGGTTAGGTTAGGTTGGGTTAGGTAAGATTGGATTATTATAGGTTAGGTTAGGATATAGGTTAAGTTAGGTTGGATTATTATAGGTGAGGTTAGGTTAGGTCAGGTTAGATTATTATAGGTTAGGATAGGATATAGGTTAGGTTGGATTATTATAGGTTAGATTAGGACATAGGTTAGGTTGGATTATTATAGGTTAGGCTGGATTATTATAGGTTAGTTTAGGTTATTATAGGTGAGGTTAAATAAAATAATAATGATAATAATAGCCAAATAAATCATTTGTGCTTTTTAAGTAGGCACTATTTTGCCGGATGTATTACATTATATTTTTTTAATTTACGTTTTTCAATTGTCTCTAGCCGCTCATTTCAGGAATACCGACAAAAGAAAATGTTATCAACAGAAATTATTCAGGCTGTCATCCCATACAGCGAAAGCGAATTTTCATTTTACGTAATTAAAAATTAAAAAGCTAAAATTAAAAATTTCCCAAATGCTGTTCGATTCCTTTTATAGTAATTAAGGTAAATCAGAAGGTATTATTTAAAAATATTTCGTATTTTCCGTGTCCAGCGATTCCGAATATGTTAATACTTAATTATCTATATTAATTAACATTTAGCCATTTAGGCAATTATTCGGGAAAGGTAAAGTTTTACCCGAACAACTGTCATTCTTATTATGCCTAAACTCCTTCCTGTTCCGTGTTTTAATAATATATACTCACCCTCTCTCTGTGAATGACCTAATATCTACCTATTAAATGTAACTGTTGTTAGTATCACTTAAACTGGGCGAAGCCCAACCAAGTGCCGCCCGAAGGGCCTAGCAGAAAAAAACCCGCGGAGCGGGTTTTTAACTGCTAGTACCAATTATTCTATCAAAAGAAAACACCATTAATTATAAAATATAGATTTTATTTTTGAAATACCAACAGAGGTTTTAGAAAACATTATCAAATATAAAAATTATAACAATTAGAGCTATCAGGCTTCTATAAAATTTGTAGTACGTACATACAAAGCTAAGTATAAAAATATTTAAAAGATTTAGGTAATATACAAGCATTTTTACAAAATTAATCGTAGGTGCTTACTTATTGCGGAAGCAAATAAACAACGTATAAAAAGTGTATTTTAAAAATAAACAAACATGACTTTTAAAAATCAAGTAATTTCTTTTTACAAAAATATTATAATAGTTCAGTTAGCAATAAACATTGGATTACCAATTTTTATCGATTATTGGTATCGTTTTTAATATCTACTATTTATGAAACAAAGATATACAGTTCTTATATTTCACATTGTGAACAAAATGGCACTTGTTATAAAAATTCAACGGTAAGGCATGGTTTTAAAATAATACATTGAATCATGCTTAAATATTAATGTTTTCGCTGTAAATAAAGAAATATAATATATGTCATTTGTAGGTAGGTATATTAATGTATTTACATGTGTAATAAAATATAATAGTTTGTATCTAAGTCTTTCAGATAAGTACATATATTGCATTTTTTACAACCATTATTGCATTTATATAAAATAGCATTGCCAAATACATCCGAAGTTGTGAGGAACAAATTACAATTCTGTGTGAAATACTGTTTCGGGTTACTAAAAGAATAACGTAAGAAAATCATTGAGATGTTTATTGTATAATGAGTGTAACAAGACACATCCAAAAAACTTAACACAGCAATTCCTGAGCTTATTTGAAGTATAAAATATACGTATATGTTTATTGTACACTGGGTGTAACAAGATAAATCCAACAAACCACAGCAAATCCTGAGCTTACTTGAAGTATAAAATATAGATGTTTATTGTACACTGGGTGTAACAAGACAAATCCAACAAACTTAACACAGCAATTCCTGAGCTTATTTGAAGTATAAAATATAGATGTTTATTGTATACTGGGTGTAACAAGACACAACCAACAAACTTTACACAGCAATTCCTGAGCTTATTTGATGTATATAATAAAGATTTTTATTGAATACTGGGTGTAACAAGACAAATCCAACCAACTTTACACAACAATCCTGAGCTTATTAGAAGTATAAAATATAGATGTTTTGTATATACTGGGTGCAATAAGACACATCCAACAAACTTTGCACGGCAATTTCTTAGCTTATTTGAAGTATAAATTATAGATGTTTATTGTATACTGGGTGTAACAAGACATAACGGACGTTATGGCCGAGCATATCATGATGGAGAGCAAGAGATATGGTGTTGCTAAATGATACCTCTAGGTCTCTTGACATTTTCAACCTTGGCCTGGAAGATTTCAAAAGTCATTTTAGGCAAGAACTCTAAAATATGGGTTATTGTAAAATGTTTCATTTAAGGCTTTATATATTTCACGTGTATTGTAATAGGATTACATCATTCTGTAATGCACAAAACAAAAAAAATATTCAACAAACTTTACACGGCAATTCCTGAGCTTATTTGAAGTATAAAATATGAATGTTAATTGTAAACTGGGTGTAAAAAGACACATCCAACAAACTTTACAAGGCAATTCCTGAGCTTATTTGAAGTAAAAAATTTCGATATTTATTATATACTGGGTGTAACAAGATACATCTAACAATCTAAACACAGCAATTCCTGAGCTTATTTGAAGTTTTAAATATAGATGTCAATTTATGTTTCAAGTGACAGTGTTTTTGTATTTAAAACTTTTTCGTGTCACTACTGGCCAGCAGATTACGAGAGTTCACTAAAAAAAGACGATGGGTGTCTTTCTTTTTTCGAGTTCTTCATTTTGTTTAATATATATTATTGAATTATGTTTTTGCAAACCGCTGACAAACTGTCACATCACCATCGTTATACATGTATAAATGTGCATTACATTATTTCAGCATACGTTTGCAATGAATCATACTAATCTGTTCGGCAGAACACTCGAATCAAATGCAAATCAAAGAATTATTACACTTTAACATATCAGAATGAAATTGAGTCGATGTTGAGACAGCATTTATGGACAAATGAGTTTGGTTTAATTGGTGATTTACATATGCCAGATTTACATACAGCTTTAACTCAATGGTGCAACAATTGTAATGATTTGATTGATACCTCAATCTAAATGGCATGTTCTTGAATAGAGTGGGTATTTTCCTCCTTAAATATTGGATTATTTAAATATTCAAACGCACGACGTGTCTGAAGGTTGATCTGAACAAATAAATTGCTGTAGGCGAAATACGATGATACATTTTTAAAAGTATTGTCTTACACGTGGAATCAAACACATTTGTAAGAACAGAATAAATACAACATCGGTCATCATAATAATACGTGTTTTATTATCTTCTTTTTTGTAACAATGGAGATAATGATATACTCACTGGGATCTCCTTACTATATACTTTTTGCGATCACTGATCACTAAAATTCTAGAAGTATATTATACGTTAATTCGTTTTGTAAATTGCGTAGCAAAAGAAACAAAGATTCTTTCATTGAAGAACATTATAATAAGAAATCTCAGTAACACGTGACCTCAGTAGCTCAATATGTAGTGTTGTCCCGGCAAGACAGATGTTCTCATTAGATCCACACAGGAGTCTCTGGGCAATGTAGTTTTCCTCAGGGCCTAATTCATCTATGATGATGCTGTGTGCGGGGTTTTTGGTTTGCAGGAAAGGAAGGAGGGGAAGATCTGGGAAGGAAAAGGGTAAGCGGAGTGGGTAGGAACCCCGGGGACAGTGTGTCCAAGAGTGATAGACGTTTGAATCGATAGGTCGAGAGAGTCCCGTTGGAGTGGTAAAAAGATCTCCTTCAACCGGTATCTCTAAATCCGACCTGCCACACAGTCGGTGAGCAAACGCATCCGCCGCCAAGACATAGACAATTCTCACTCCATGAACCCGGGCACTCCTACTAAGTCACCAAATATAGCGAACCACTTGGAGTGACCTATGGCAGAGGGATTGGTAATCCCACTAATGATGCCACGGGGGGGCGGTACCCATACCCGCCTCCCAAAGTGGTTCTGGGTTCGATTTTCAGTTGCGATCGTTACCCTTTTTATTTTCTTTGTCTTTTTCTGTTTTCATGTTTCATCGAGATTATTTGTTAATATTATGTTCTTCAATGATTAAATATTACAATGAGGTTTATAAGCCATTCTAATAAATTAAATACAAGGATTTTGATTTTATTACGTAAACCCACATCTGATATCCCAGTCAGTACGTTTTAAGTATGTAGTGGAAATTTTTTCAAGCTCTAAATATTAAAAAAAATACTTGTAAAACACTTATCAGAATAATATCGTACAGATAAGTAGGTACGCCTGTTTTAAAAGCGAGTAGGAAGGTACCTACTTACTCCATAGATTAAAATAATTGATATTTTGTTCCTTACATAATACCGCACACGCAATCAATTAATCATTACGTCGAATCACAAGTCACGTCATTCATATTTTATTCATTCATAAAAAATATACATTTTATTGTCTCTGCTACCAACACACTGTCACAATAATACACAGGTGACAGCCCACGCTGGCCCATAACACTCATTCTATCGTTATTCAAATTCACTTTCATGCGTTCATTCATTGAAATATAATATTCGAAGGCACAATTCTCGTAGGTAAGTTTCGCATTAACATTTAAAACTATCGACAATAAAACATGACAAATGATAGCGATAAAATAAATAATCTCAAATAAAATTCTTTTTTACAAATATATTGTTTTTTACACAATACGGCAAGTGCCGTATAAAATTGGTAAAAATGCACACTTTTTGTCCAGAAACTAATTCAGTTTTGCACTGTCATGTTAGAAAGTATTCGCTGAATGTTTCAGCTGTGAGTGACGGGTCCGTGAAGGCATCGTGCAGCAAGGATGGACTGTCGAAGTCCAGAGGAGAAAGGCAGGATTCTGGTAGATCAGGAGACGTAAGCATTGGACTATATGACTCAGGAGAAGACATGAAAGGACTGTCAGGTAATCCCAAATCGGGACTCAACGAAGAATCAGAACTCAGTAACGTTTGAGGACTGCATGTGTTTCTGCTCTCATCTGAATCAAGCAAGTTGTCAAACTCGTGATGGAACAAGGGTGGGTCTCTCAGTGCTTGAGTAAGAGAGCCTATATACCTCATTGCTAGTCTAAGTGTTGTTATTTTGGTGAGCTTTTCTCCTTGAGGAGTAGTTGGGGCTGCTGCCCAGTTGGGTACACATCTTCTCAAAGCTTCAAAAGCTTGGTTAATTTCCCGCATTCTACTTCTTTCTCTAGCGTTTGCTGTCTTTCTTCTGTATTTGCTTAGTGGAGCGGGTCTCGGCCTGGCTTGACTTTGTTTCTCGTCCTTGATCTGTCTCGCTGTTGCTGTTCGTCCTTCTCTCGCCCTTCCTCTAGGACGGAGTTGGTATTTCTCAGCGTTCTTGGTTCCACTGTCTCTGCCTCTTTTACCATTATTGTTGGCATCGGGGAAGAGACGTTGTCCCTTAAAACTAAACTGCATCATCATGTGATCCATGATTAGGATTTATGCATAACTTACTTAAAAATATTTGAAATCTCTTTAGGTTCCTAACGAAATTCACCTTTAAAAGATATGTTATCTTTTAAAATTCACAATACTGGAAGGCTATACCGGTCCTCCATTTTTCACAACCATATTTAGAATTATTTCAGACACTATTTTCTGGATTCTTCTCACGTTGTGAAGGTGTTTGTGGTCCAATCTGAAACAAAGAGAAATATTGTTAAGAATGTGAATATTTTACAGCGTTACTAAATCAGAGACAAATTGTAAATCTCGGTAGTTCTTCGTTTGGTATTATTTGGATAGGAAAATAAACATAATCTTGTAAGAAGTTCATGGCTGTAATGGGGTTGGCCATGCTGAAAGAATGCCAAACGATTAGTGCCAAAAATCATGGTATCAGTAGAGAAATAACCTGGAAGAAGTATTCTGAATTTAAAAACTATTTGAAATAATTTAGGATGAATAGGAACAGAAAAAAATGGCCAGATTATCTACATTCATTTGTTCTTTATTATATTTTTAAAACTTCATACCAATATTGGCCGGTATCATTTCTTCAATGAAACCCATATTGGCATCAACTTTTTATATTTTCTAGAACATTTGGCTGTCCTGAAGTGGTTTTATAGCCAAAGTAGATCGTTTCAGTAATAAACATCAGTTATTAAATATTCAGTTAAATAAAACGAATATTCATATTAAATTAATAATAATAATACAAGTTTTATTATCTTCCATTTTTGTAACAAATAGAGATAAATATATCCTCAATGGGATCTCCCGTGCTGAAGATTTAAAAATGTATTATGAAAATTTTATAGTGTGGATAGTAAATTATGTATGGTTTTGTCTGAAATAAAAATAAATATACCATAAAAATATGTAAATATATTTTAGACCACTTTAATTTTAATTACACTCTAATGGTTTCGGAAGCACCCTTCCTTCGTCAGGAGAGTATTAAAACTAAAACTAAAATCAGTTTTAATATTCTCTGACGAAGGAAGGGTGCTTCCGAAACCGGTAGAGTGTACTTAAAATTAAAGTGGTCTAAAACAAATTTTTATATCTTTACTGTAAATTACGACGAGCCACAAAGTAAATGCTTATTACAAATATGAAAAATAATTATATTACGTGGTGTTTTTTTAGTGCGTGGTTTCGGTTTCAGTCTGATTTATTATTTCTGATCTCCCTATATTGTGTGTCCAGTTTTTATTTGTAATTTAAATTTTATAATACTGTTGTGAGTTTCAAATGAGAGTGGGACATTGTTATAGAGTTTAGTACCATAGTATTGGAAGTTTTTTTTTCATTAACGTTGTATTTGTAATTGCTTGATGGATATATTTTTGACCTTGAGATTTAGTGTATTTAATAAAAGCGTATTGAATGTAAATACAATACGCATAAGCGTATAAAGAAATAATATTTATGAACATAGATAATAGGATCCGTTGAAGACTAACTAACCATCACGCCGTTTCTCCGCAGGGGTAGGCAGAGAGGACGGACCGCCAAACAACTCGGTCTTGGCACACACTTCTTGCCTCATACACATTCATACATCATACATACTCTTCTATTATTCTGACTCTTGATATGGCCCGACTCGAGTATCTGATTCACTTGATCGTGCCATGTCTTCGAAGACGACTTAAAAAATATAGAAACACCGAATGCACAAATAATACTAGCGAATGCATAAATAATCTTAATTCTCGAGAAATCAGTTCCAATTTTGAAAATGGCAATCAAAATAATTTTCTTTTAAAAATATTATGTTATAGGTAGGTACTTTATCGCTTGTATGAATTCTAAGCAATCAGATCTAAATTATGAAATTGATACTAAATTCACAGCAAAATTAAGTTAATTGAACCAGATTTCCTGCAGGAATAACTAACGCACATCACAGACAACCAAAATTAATATTTTTGATGAAATATAATTATTTTTAAAGGTATTTTATTACCAATAAGTTTATGAATCCAGGAAAACATTACATTCAGTGAGATTCCAAATAAATACCAGTTAGAATTTAAAATTCCCACCGCTTAGCAACAATGCTGAGCCATAAATTTATAAACAACACAATATTTAATCGAGATAAACATTTTCAGAGGTAATTTATCGGCTGTTAATATTGGATGAGTAGGAGTGACGGAGGAGTGAAATTTTAAGTGTGAAATACAATATCGGTTCTAAAAATATTTTTTCTTCAACATTTGATCATCAATGACGTGACCATTCCGAAATGTAAAAGGGAAAGAAAAAATTTTAAAACCACCTTTGTGATGAATGATTTAAGATTTTCACGGCCAAAAGTATTAAAGTCATTTGTTTTTGGGGTACTATGCCGTGTTGCTCTACCTCCTTCTTTAGCCAACGTTTTGGTCACCATTACAGCGTCCATCATCAGGGCAGATGTGTGTGTGCTTAAGTATGAAGATGCGATAGCTAGATAAGATGCTAGCTCCAACCCTCTAAGAGCTGACATTAACATAAAATTTTAAAGTGGTTTTCAGCGATTAGTTTTGGTGTAGCCGTCAATTACCAGATACCAAGAGCTACTCAGCTTAGCTCAGTATCACATTAGCTCACATTTCACCACAACCCTAGATTACACATCTGCCCTGATGATGGACACTGCAATGCTATCTAAAACGTTGGCTAAAGAAGGAGGTAGCGCAATACGGCATAGTACTAACTAATTTAAGTGTCAATGTTTCCTGAGTGGTAACCAGAATTATTGCAGATACACAATGATCATAGTCGCCCACCGACTCAAAAAACGTCCCATATTACGGTACCAATAGAAAACACCATGTATTTTATATTCATTTCATTATAACACTAAAAGAAACGTGATGATATTCGATACGTTTATCAGGAGCACAGACCGCGCCAGGAGACCAACTACAAGAAAAACGTAGTTTTATATTTAAAAAAAAACTGGTGTCAGAAGTGATATCTCCTTTACGATGTTTACAAGGCCGTCGAGCGTGTGACAGGTTATACGTCTTATGTCTAATGATGAATGTATCTGGTGTGAATGCACCGAGACAAATAATAATCAGTAATCATGGCTAGCCACAGTAATGAATTTAGCAAATTGATTGACTGATTAGCCTAGATTTATAATGGGTTTCGAGATTTTATAATTTAATAAAAATTATATTATAATCTCATGTGATGTAATGAACGTATATCTAAATGTATGGAAGAGACATTCGTGTATGAAAGAGATAGTATATGTATAAATTGGTATGTCTGCTTTGGTATTATTTTTTTTCTACCAGTGAGATTCTACCAGTTAACTTGTACCATAAGTGTGACAATAAATAGTGTACCAAAACTGTCTACATTACTGTCCTAAAACAGGTAATCTCCTAGTCGGACAGCCAAAGATCACTGTAATATGTAATATGTCATGTTTTTAAAAAATTAATAAATAAATAAAACTCTGTATTATTAAGTATCCAGAATTACTCAAAGAACACTTACTAAATCTCTACCAGAAGTACTAAAAACTGGAACCAGTTCACACAAAGTAGTGCAGTTGAGATCACCACAATGTGCTATAATAGCATTAGGTTGAAATATTAGTAAAGCGCTAAAGTTAAAATTAAAATAATATAATATACCGATTGTAAATTATTATTTTTTTTATTAAAATAACAACTTTGCTTTCCATGATTCAACCCTTTTTGTGTACCTACAAGTTATCAAATCCAAATTATCTGGGTACAGTGTAGAAAATTAAGGCAATTCATTTTTTAATAATTGAAGACAATATTAACGAATCCCAAACGAAAGATGTGAAACAGAAAAGATTCGGTCGCATCTAGGAATTGAACCCAGGACTTCAGCCTTGCTCCACTACTGAGCTATTAGAGCTGGTGATCGGATAAATCATCAAAATGATAATTCATCACACATTTAAAAATTTATATAAAGTCATGGAAAGTGATGAAACAAAAACTTTATTAACTGGGTTAAGTAGGTAAGGTTATGTTAGGTTTAATTTTTTTTCATCGTTTCTAATGACTTCATATCACTATTTAAAGGTGTGTTGAATTGTCCATGTGTTGATTTATCATGGAACTATTAGAGCTACCAACATTATCTTCGTTTTCTTAAAGTTCATTTTTTAATGGCTGCTTTCTTTATGTATGATTGCACGATTCTACCCGAGCTATATACAATATAGGGTATTCAACACAACTTTTAAAGGTGGTATATAGTCATTAAAAATTAATGAAATAAAAACCAGATTGAATAGTTGCATATATACCCTATTTAACCTAGTTTTTGTTTCATCACTTTTCATAACTTTATAACACTTTTTATAGGTGTGTTGAATTGTCATTTTGAAGAGTTATCCGATCACTGCAATATGGGCAGTTTCTTGAATAAATGTATCCATTTTAATTTTTTTATTTTAATGTGCAACATCTATCGACTTTTCTACAAGTCTAGGATGAATTAATTTATTACTGTAAACGGTTGTGTAAGAATCGAATTAATAAGATAATTAATGCTAAGATATTAATTTGATTACTTCAAAATGTGTTAAGCATATTTTTTCGTGATTAATTTCTGGGTTATTATCGTGTTTCGAGCTGCTTCCCGCTTTAGCCAACATTTCGGACAAACTTACAAAGTCTATTTCAGGGCAAATATATAGATAAAATACACTTGATGAAATGATTGATGTCAATTTTTTTTATTTATATACATACTCGTAGAAGTGATACCGTGCTGCGCATTTATCGTGCTGCACATCTTCCCTGATGACGAACACTATAATGCTGTCCGAAACGTTGGATAAAGGAGAAAGCACAACAGGGCATAATTACCTAATGCAATTGGCGTGATTATTTCAAATAATACATTTTTATTCGACCTAACCTTACCTAGTTGCATCAATATTTGTTTAGCATACATATTTAATCTAACGTTTACTTAATCTTGTTTCTTTGCCATTTTGTGAGCTTATTTGACATCGAAAATTAATATCAGTTCTTACCTACACAATGATGGCAAATATATCAATATTCTCCTAATATATTAGGTTTCTTGTCATACAAATAATATTCACTGGTAGATAGTATTACAATGTTGCCAAATAGTAACAGCTTGTGACTTCTGTCCCACTGCTGGGCGTAAAACGAATAAGGACCAGTAACATAAAATTTATTTAGTTGTTGAAATTTATTACTTTGGGTACTATCTAAATTATGTTCAACATTTAGGATACTTATTGTGATCAACTTTAAAATTCACCCAAATGGTGGCTGTAACCGTAGAATTTAAAAAAAACGAATATTATTTATAATAGAATCTTACTGATATTCGAATGTTATAAATAATCGAATGTTACATATAATCGAATGTTACATTTAATCGAATGTTACATTTAATCGAATGTTACATTTAATCGAATGTTACATATAATCGAATGCTGTAAAATTATCTTATGTTACAGTTAATCGTATATTACAACTAATCGAACGTTACAATTGTGTCGCTCGGATAATAATTGTGTTGATTTACAACATTTTTAGTGCGGGTGGCAAAATGAGTATTTTTTTCACACGAGGTGTATGCATGTATTTCAGGTATGCACGGAATCTAAGATAGCGACGCCCCCAATTGCAAAATGTCTACATACGTAGTCGTCATAAATGTCGTAGGTACAGTCATTGTTTTTTCACAAAAACGATTTTATGTCTAATAAAAAAAAGTTCCTACCTACTTTGGAAAATAGTTTTTTTGACCCGATAATCGTATTCAATCCGATTACTTTTAAACCTCATTCGATAACCAATTTAACACTTTATTTCATTATTTATTTAAAATAATCTTGATTTTTCCACCGTTTTAAATGAAATCGACAGTAAAATTATTAATAATCAATATGAATACGTCGATTAAGTCCATTTATAATAAATGCAAAATAAACACAACTAATGGGCAATATAAATTAATGATTAGATTTGGTCGAGACAATTCTAAAAAGAAAATATATTCAATTTTAATGTCCGTGAATTTGAGATTCATAAAAAAATATTACATTCACCGGAAGATGAACAAATTTAGCGGAGGTGTACTACGATCAAAATAACATAATTTTAACATCAGCCGTGGGCTTTGGTTGTTGAAAAATGGTTTAAAATAATCTCCGGTGTTTAGGAGCAAGCTTGGCTAAGTGGGGGTCTAAGTGGGCGGCTAAGTACGGGCACGCTCACGCTCAGCGGGCCGGCTGCAGCTCAGCGATGTTGGTAACATTATACTTTCGATTGCCGACTCTGAAATGAATATATAATTAACACGGAGAATGTAAGAGCGTTTTTTCTTTCACTGCGCGACAGTAAGGATAAGTAATATTTAATTTTATGTGACGTTTAGTGACTGTTCAGTTACACTGTTGTTTATTTGTGGTTCGGTTAAATACAGTATACCGATAGAGTTCTACAGTGAATTCAGTGGCTTTATTACGACCCTCGTTGGGGAAACATTGCGTGTGATTGAGAAATCGTGAATGCGTGAGAGATGAATGGAGTATCAATATATCCGAAAAGAAAATAAGGGTAAAAATTTGCATTACTTACCTATATGCATCAATAAACGGGACACAAGGGATTAAAATTTGCTGAAGGTACCCATATACATCAATATGTGGGACAAAAGCGTTAAAATGTGCTGTAGGTACCTAAATGCAGCAATATACGGGACACAAGGGGTTAAAATTATGCTGTAGATACCTATATACATCAATACACGGGACACAAGGAGTTAAAATTTGCTTTAGGTACCTATATACATCAATACACGGGACACAATGGGTTAAAATTTGCTTTATGAACTATATACATCAATACACGGGACACATAGGGTTAAAATTTGCTTTAGGTTCCTATATACATTAATACACGGGACACAAGGGGTTAAAATTTGCTGTAGGTATGTATATGCATCAATACACTTGACAAAAGGGGTTAAAATTTGCTGTAGGTACCTATATGCATCAATACTTGGGACACAAGGGGTAATAATTTGCTGTAGGTGGAACACATATCCTGGTAATACAAGTATATTCGTAATTTACTAAAAGCTTACCAGGAAACCTGTTAATTCATTCGTAAGACCTGCAATCCCGTTTTAAACCGGATCACCAATAATTTGAAGAGATTCTTAATAAATTAGCAATGCTCATTTTTCTCCGGGTCTAAACGAAATAATGTCATCAAAAAATTCAAACTTAACATTAGATTTCAAATAGATTCGCTGTTTTTTAACGCAGACTTCCCTAAATTAAATAATGTTTTTGAAGGCAGATGAAGGCAAAAATAGCAACAATTTGCTGATGGTTTTTTTTCTTATCAACTTTGTATTACCATTTCATAAGAAGCTAATATATTTTTAGACAAAATTGTTTAAATAAATATCGTCCGTTTGAAAACATGGACGTGTCGGAGCTTGGTATACGGTAAAATTTTGAATGCAAAGAGAACATTTTGTATTCTCTCTTTATAAATCTATTTATATTATATGAAATTATTAATTAAAAAACCTCGATACAGCAATAATGAAAAAAACCCACTTTCCCGATCCTATAACTGAATATAAATGACGCGTACACGCTGTTTGGAGGAATTTAGCATCATACTCATAAAAGATGGACGAGATGAAGAATATAATTTATTATTAGGGAAGAGAACATTTGTATAGATTGTTTCGATGATTTTCGCTGCTGCGATTATTTTAATCTTACTACTGGGCATCAAGACCCCGTATTCCGAATTTCCACAGACATATCACACTTCCCTTGAACACTTTAAGCTCTTAACCCTCCGACGACCAACATACTATTACACCCTTAGGATGGTAAATGTGGCTTCGCCTGGCCGTATCAGAGGTGTGAGCTATTAAACTAGTTTTAGATAAAGGCAGGTATTCAAATAGTGTACATGAACTTGTCAATATGTTGTATAAGTGTATATAACAGGACAAACGTTAGTTTGCTCGTATAATGCCAACGATGGCAAGTCCTTTTTACATTATAATTCTGGCCAAATCGAATGATGAGAAAAAGTTATTGCAGTATACTGGTCGGTTGGTTTAGCGATACTAATACTTGTCAACTACTTCCAACACCACTCGTTCACCCCGATTCACTTCACGATCAGAATCTGGAATTTTTCCGGTGTAAATTTGACGTCTGAGCAGGTAGTTGGTATCCGAATCCCATACCCACCAGACCTTGATACCATATGCGATGGCCTGTCTAGGCCATTTAGTACAGTCATTGAAGTTTATGTCTTAATTTTGTTGTAATTCTACCAAATACATGAAACTCATCGGCAATAGCACCATTCGAAGCAGCTCGCCTAGTTGTACAGTATATTGATACCGTTTGTTAAAAAGTAAAAAAAAAAATCACTTTTGAAAATAAAAATGGCCTGGCCAAGCCACATTGCCTATCGGAGGGTTAAAAATAATTTTTGGAAATAATTTCCGTACATTTGTCGAGTTGAAAAAGCAATAAACTACATGAAATTCTCGAAAGTTTCGCAAATTATTTTTAAAAACAACTGGTTTTGTTACTTAACATGCCAGGATTTTTTTAACAAGGTTTCTTTAAATGCTACTTGCGACATTTGTTGTCTAGAGATTTTTACTCTATTTTAAATAAGTCAAGCATTAATAAATAATTTTGCTTCCGCCTATTAAATATAATCATATATAAATATTAACCAGCTCCCATATAATTGGTGTTTAAACAAACCTTATTCTTTTCGAACTGTAATAAACAGAGCCTTAACCTATGTGTGTATTTCATTTCTGTCAATCAACTAGCCATAATTTCCAACATATTCATTCTGGGTATTGCTTTTTCCCAAGAAATAATATCGTTTCACTCATAATTTTCCTTGTTCCCATACGAATGTATATTATTTTCCTCAACCTGCTAAATAAGAAAGATGCAAGCAAAAACTTAGCGTAACACACACCAAGTATTGTACTGAAGATGTAATTAGCAATCTCGTCGCGTATTATCAGAGATTACAGACTGCAGCTAATATAACTTTTAAATCTCGTTATTTATAATATACCACTGTTTCACAGAATTTATCAAATCTAAAAAATAATAATTGAAATGTTTAAGTTCTGTGAAAGTTCTATTATGATCAAATAAAAACAGGACTTTAATAGAACTATCACAAGAAACTGAATATTTCTTTTAAAATTTGATGAATTGTTAAAATTTTCAAGCAATCCATTTGAGTACTTTTTAATAATGAAACAGAGTTTTAGACGTAAGAATACATTGAAATGACAATAAGATCGCCAACGATTACATTAAAAGTTCTAAATTCGGTTGTACATCAGTGGCGGTCGGTGACTTTTTGTAGAAGGGATGCTGGACATCAAATGTTTATACTCGTACTTACTGCGTACTTGATATAAAACATGCACATCTAGGCGCTAGCCCACGAACAATATACAATTAGGTACCGTCTAAAATTATCTCCATAAATCTATTAAGCTCCATAACTCAATATTTCCAGTATCAAGAATAAGTTTTTTTTCCGCAAATGGCCGAAACACGAAACTTTTTCGCAAGAATGATTCAATTATACAACCACACAATTCACTATTATCATTTAGAAAACGTTGGCGAAGTATCCATTTTACTTTTGGGATTCATTTTTATTTATTTAAATTATGATTAAAAAGTAAATCGCAGGTTAATAATATTCAATAAGAATTAGACTTCAGTATTCAAGCTCAAAGCAAACTGTCAAAGCAGCGCGCGCATACAATACAATGGATTAGTAATAGCGTACAATACTGTGCATTAAACATATGAGCAGTAAAATAGGTTTTTGTACGTTGGATGCTGTCATTAATATCGTATAAAGTTGACGAAGATATTGGCTTGCGGGTCTCAGTGCGCATGGGCGGAAAGAACGTAAGTTCTAGCATTTTGGATACGGTTTACAGATCGCTTCAACACCACAGTATTATTGCTTGTATACGTGTGTTTTACGCGTTTCAGAGTATTTTAGAATGTATGTGTATTTAGACTCGCCCGCGCTATCGTATCGTGTCGTTTGTTGTCGTTCGATGTCTTATAATCATAATATTTGTATGATTTTTAACAGCGAAGTTTTTGTAAAAAAATCACATTAAGGTCGCTGTAAAAATATTAAAATATTTAAATTGCAGTATTAATGTTTTCAGCTTTTTACTCTAAAATGCAAGGGATGTGGAGCATCCACAGCATGTATGGATGGACCGCGACTGTTGTACATGTGTTTGTCTATAACTCTGGTTTAAGGAAAATTTGTCTTCAAGTGTCATTGTTTAGATTGGAACTAATTGTAATTAAGCGATAAATCGATACAGTAGGTGCCTATCTATGATATAATATTATTGTACCGAATTTCATTTAGTACCTACCTATAATAATATTATATTTTTTTAAAACAACATTTTTTTTTGTTAATATATACTACTATAAAATACTAAAAAAATACATGTAAAATGATGAATTGTTAAAATTCTGCGAAACAACCCGTCCTAAATCTTGGCAAGCATGTGATTTTTCAAGGTTCTCCGCTTTTTAGCTAACATGCATTTATTCTCAATCCTACATTGTATTTATAATAATGTTTCACGTATCTGTACTGTTAAATAAAATAAAAGCGTTTGATTATATATAATAGTGAAAGACATAAACAATGTATTTTCATCTCCGTTTGCACGATCCGCAATAAGTTCTCTCGCTCTGTTCTGAATAATGCAGAAAGCTCGGCGATAATTTTCGCATAATAAAGTATCAAGCAACGATACTCCATTCGTCGATTGACACCCGCCATTGGCTGGAGAGGTGGAACGGGGAGTGGAATAATCAAGTATCTAGCGTGGGCACATTGAGTGATTGAAATTTACTAGGACAAAATCCACGGAACGTAAGAAGTCCCACCTAAAGCTTTCAATATTTATGAGTTTGTCAACTGAAATTGGTTCAGGACATGCACATTTCATAATAAATTTTATGAGTTTGTCAAATGAAATTGGTTCATGACATGCATATTTCATAATAAATTTTATGAGTTTGTCAAATGAAATTGGTTCATGACAAGCATATTTCATAATAAATTTTATGAGTTTGTCAACTGAAATTGGTTCATGACAAGCATATTTCAAAATCAATATTTTGTGAGTTTGTCAACTAAAATTGGTTCTAACATGCATATTTCATAATCCATATTTATGAGTTTGTCAACTGAAATTGGTTCATGACATACATATTTCATAATTAATATTTATGAGTTTGTCAACTGAAATTGGTTCATGACATACATATTTCATAATTAATATTTATGAGTTTGTCAACTGAAATTGGTTCATGACAAGCATATTCCATAATCAATAATTTTTAGAGCATTTTTCGACTAACCGTCTTATGTTATTGAGTGTCGTTGACGAGAACAGGGTATCTGAACTAAAGGATTATATATGAAAGCAAGTTAGCTATAATAAAAGATAATCTCTTCAAAAACATGATATTTTCAAAGATAAAATAATACAATTCATCAGCTGAGTCTCTACTTAATTGTTCTAACAGTACCTAATCTCTCGATTTTACAAATAAGGGTTTAAAATAATGAAGGATTAATATATTTAAAAGGACAATTTAATCAATTTACTTTATAAAATATTGGCCATTTTTAGTGTTATTTCACGATTAAATTAAATGTATATTTGCGGCACGTTCCAGAGTGGAAGATACTCTCAGTATCGCCCTGGTGTATGACCACCATTCAGAATTGAAACGATTCTTGAAAAGGCTTTGGCCGTGTTCGGTCACTAGGTCTGAATAGCGACCGTCCTCGTCTCCGTCTCTTTCCCCTCCCCCCTACTTTCAGCCTCACTACACACCATACCCTAATAAGAGAAGCCATAGTCTCACTGGCTCCAGACGGTTGAGAGCAGTTGGGACTCTTGGGCGGTGTTCACATAAAAAAAGAAGAATAATTAAGAACTCGACCGATGATTTTCCGACAGGTAAAAAATGTCCATTGTTATTTATTTACTTCATTGAAATAATATTTAAAGATTAGTAAAATACGAGGATTATCGGGTTCTCCGAATATGCTGATAGGTAATAAAAGCCTATGTTGAGGGGTAAGGCTCTCGACTAGCAGTCCGAAGGTCGCGGATTCAAAATTTCGGCGTGGGCAAGTAAATTTTATGAGATAAAATTGTTTTATTTCACCATTTATTCATTTAAAATATTATTTAGTATATTTGCGGCACGTTACAAAATGGAAGTCACTTTCAGTATCGCTCTGATTCAAGATCACAGAGCAGAATTGAAATGTTGCTTAAAGTGTCTTTTGCCGTGTTTGGTGAAAGACCAAATATGCCAAAAGGCAATGTGTCGGAAAATAAATAATAATATTTCGATCAAATTTTATCTCGAGGCGAAATATGAGGAAGTCTAAATAAGTAGAAAGTCACAATTTCTAGAAATGAATAAATGTCATTCAGTCAGTGCAAGTAGTAAATATTATCAAGGATAGGTGAGTAATTGTGAGGCGAGGAAGCAGGCAGCCAACAACCAACAACCAGCACTTGTCCCGCGGAATTAACAGACAAAGGCGAATCTACCCACTTGAAAGCTCACCTGCGAGACTCGACTCTACTGCCGCTAGTTATTGTAATGCGCCTATCTACATACAATGAGGGGACTTGACGCATTTACCTAACCTAAGGCACTAAACATTACAGGAAAGTTGTCTTAATTGCTGCTACTTTTGTCAGGTCTCAGGCATATTCTGTCAGAAGGTCGGAGTATTTCCGCTTTTCAATAAAATCCAAATAAATGTAAAATTTCTAAATACATCCGAAAACTTAACTGTTTTTGAAAATGACAAAATACGATTTCAAAAAACACATATTAAAAGAAATACATTTTTTTTTAGAAATATTATAATCTTGAATACAAAAACAAAAAAATATTGAATACATATTTAAAAAAATATATATATATTTTAATAGACAACATATTACAAAGTTAATCTCACCTCATTTTTTGTCGTTTCATATAAAAATAATTATTTAAAAAAAACACTATTTGGATTCATCTTTAAAATGAATTGATTTACATTATGAAAACAAGAAATATGCTTTAGATTAATTGAAGGTTTTCCTATCGTTTCGCTTGAGTAGAATACAAATAAAAAAATATAAATGTAAACTACTAAAAAATATTTTTTTCAATAGAAATGTATGAACGCGTAAAGGAAACAACTTTAAAAAATGCAGTATTAAAGCTAAGATTATCTGTGACAGTTTCATTTGATTAACTTTTTTGCTTTCTTATAAAATTATTTACAAAATATATTAAAACCATTTTTGTGCTTGAAATCGAACGTTTATAGACTCAGTTTGCCAAGCGATTTTAAGACATATTACCAACAATATAAGAAATACCAAGAATATGCACATTTTTAGCTTGTAGCTTCCTGTTAAGTCTCATCACATTTCTTACGACAAGTGGGGGGAGTCAAAACGATTTTTGTGTCATCATATTAGTTGTTGTCACAAGTGAACCCATTAGCCTGGAGGGTTGAATATATTATTGATAGAATAACCTACATTTTTATTTAATCAAAATAAATAAATAATTAAACATTACATTGAAAAATCTTTATTCTATACAAAAATATTATTACAACATAAAACCCATGTAAGAATCGTGGCTCCCTGATCAGACACAAGAACTCCTCTTTTTAAAATATTTATGTTTCTTTATTCGTTATATTACAGTGAAAAAAAAAGTATGTTGCTTACTTGCACTATATTCGGTATTCTTTCTTCTGTGTCTATTTATCTTTTGATTTGCTGGGGTTCTCTCTCCCTCGGAAGATGTTGACCTTGTTAAACCGTGTCCGGTGCAGTCATTGCCTTTGTGCATCATATGCACGCATTAATGGAGCCTAAAAGATTCTGATTTGTGTGAAGGTGTACTAATTCAAATAACAGAACACGTCGTAGAAAAATGTCCGTTTATCAGTTCTCCGCAAATATGTGTTGAACCAAGTGTCTCCCGATAACGTCGACCGTCTGAATAAGTAGTATGCCACTTTAAACTACATCAACTGTCCTCCACCATACAAAGATGAAATTGAATTTATATTTACAGTCATAAATAAAATATTTGCCACTAACTGCAGAAAAGCAGAAAGGAATACTTATTTTGTGCAAAAAACCCCCAATGAAAACATTAAGTTATTATTTTCATTTACAAATAACAAATCATTCACCAGAATCAAAAAAATATGATCCTCTTCTATAAGAAAAGTAAAAGAGATTCGGTGGAGAAAAGATGTGGCGGATAGCGTATTTCTAATTTTGAAAATGACTTATTTTCAGAAAGACATAAGCTGCAAGAAGATGTCTTGACGTAGTGTTGTGTAAAGTAATTAAATCTTTTTTACATTAATTCCACAAAGGAGGCCCTGAAGATAATAATTTCCCTCAAGGCCTTTATCATCTTTTATACATTAGGATCTTTTTTAGGGAAATGAAGTAGAGGAAATTCTGCAAAGGTAAGGTCTCATGAGGGTTGGTTAGGTATCTAGTTATCAGAGTGTCCAGGAGTGACTGACATACCAATATATCCTTTCCATTAGGAGGTCAAAGGGTCTCCCAAATTGGCATGCCATGCAGCTGGTTGGCAGGCACATCCGGAACACACCTCACCTAATGCACCCGGGTACCCCTGCTAAATCACCAAACGTAGCGAACCACTAGGGGTGACCTTTGGCAGAGGTGTTGGTTATCCAAAAAATGGTTAAACTAAACAATTCCTAACTAACATCCCAAAAAGCCTACGAATTTCGACTTGCGAACATAGAGGGAGGAAAAGCCCTCGACTTCAAATACAATTTATCGTAGTATTACCAACTTGATTTATCAATTTTACCACTATGTTTGAGATGTCACAAATAATACAACACAAAAAGCAATGTTAATCCGAGGAATGCACTTAAGACATGTTATAAATCGGACATAAAACATATTCTATGACATAAATCAAATAATGAAAAGGAATATCTTCTTATAAATATGAACACATCGCTTTGCTGGCACGTGGATTTGATTGAGTGGGTGCCACTTGGCTCATTTGTTCGGTATCATACTGTACCCCGTTCCTCCTAGAGGTCTTAAATATGTCCGACTTTGTTGAAGTATTTAAAGATGGCCCGAAGTCTGGACACTAGAAAATATTTCCTAGTACAGGGATGAATAACAAGTGATTTTTGAACACATGATTTAATTTGTTTTATTTTCATAGATTTTGGGTACCGCCGCTCCAGGAATCAAGTGTTGGATAACCAACACCTCTGACATATAGATAGAAAATATTAATAAGTTCAAAAATGAATTAAGAAAATATGTCTATCTCAATTATTAATGTTTCTTTTTTTTGTGACTTTAGTGAAATATTTAAAGAAAGATTATGTTTGCCAAACAATGTACTTACATGTTTATATGTGTATAAAACTATTAGCACACACGAAGATGTGAGCTAACTTAAGATTAATAAATAAATAAATAAATTAATAAATATGTCATCCTAAATGGTTTGTTGCGTTTGGTGACTTAGCAAGGGTGCTCTAGTTCATTGACCGAGGTTTGTCTGAGTCTTAACGTCGGATCTGTCTGCCCACCAACTGCGTGGCAGCACCAACTGTCAGTTAAGAGAAACCTTTTGACCTCTCCAACAGGACTCTCTGTCAACATCGCAGGGATGTATTCATACATCCGTCACTCTTGGACACACTGACCCCAGATACCTACCCACCCCTTATATCGTTTTCTTTCACAGACCTTCCTCTACTTCCTTTCCTGAAAAAATCCTCCACACAGCATCTCCGAAGATTACATAGGCCCTAAGTAAAAAAATCATATTCTTTAAATGATTAATAATTTTATAAAAAAATTCGGTTATGCAGCTAATCTATACGTATTTTTCAATTCCGTGTTTTTGACCCAAATATTAGTCCACTGTTATATTACATTTTAAAATAGAAGTTTGAATCATTAAAATTTATCGCCATCGAAAACCAAAACAATGATACATACTGCACATACCATTTTAATATAGTTTTTAGATACCAATGAGCCTTAATTAATACAACAACATTTCTTCTACTATATCGAAAAAATATAGGTATAAAAATTTTTCAAGAACATCAATTATTTCACGAAGGTTTAACCGGTGAAAAGGTGTTGTGTGGAATACTGTCAAACTTCAGAATCGTGCACAATATTTATGAATCCACGCGTACAATCAAAGATTTATATATGAGTATTGAATACATCACGAGAATCTCATGTCCCTATCCTTTTTTCCTCCTCCTCTACCCTTTACCTAATAATGATAATAAGACATAATAAAATTCCTATTTCTAAGAAACATTGCCATAAGAAACTTTTTTGGCTTAACCTTATTTAACCTCATATTGTCCATAGATAACGAGTGAAGTAGCCTTGCCCACGATGAAAATTAGAGTTTGTGTCACAATCCTCAGCAATGAGGAACCGACGAAGGAGTAATAATAAATATCTCTATACAAATCAATGGATACAGATAACTAGGCATTAGGTTAAAAAAATAACCATCTGATTTGCATCGCAAGAGATGATTCCCGCTCCATATCTAATGGTTGGCCTCCCCTGTCATGCCCTTCGTTAATCCTAATGAACTCTTCACCAAAAGCCCTAAAGCCAAACTCTGACGGATAGTGGAGGTTAAAAGCCAAACAAGGCAATATATTTGAAGTAATTAACAAGTTAACTAAGTGTGGATTGTGAAAGATACCTTGTTATTAGGATAATTACCAAACAAGGGATCACACCCCACTTTGAAAGTTGAAGAATTAATGAGATATTTTGAGAAACAATTATTTATGTGTCGCCCGTAGCAAAAGGGTACTAGATCTATGGATTGGGAGATACTTAAGTATACTATCCAAGTATAAACATGTTTTTTTGAAAGAAAAATAATTAAACATAAGTGATATCCGATTTTTTCGGTACCCTCTGATTATAGAAATTAATTATAGAAAAATTGTTTTGATTGCGTTCAAGCATGAGGCAAATCTATCTTAAAAAAATTTACAAAATTTCTTCAAGCTAGCGACTGGCCTACTCGAGATATATCATTTCTCGGCATTTTCAGAAAAAAATATCTTCGTAATACACCATTTTTATTGAATTAATATTTGACAGCGAATTGGGTTTCACTTATCTCAAGCCTCTGCAGGGCTTATATATTAACTAATCATAAATAAATAAGAATATTATTTTTGAATAATTTTTAATATTTAAGTATTGAAGATAATATTAGCGATTTTTAAACGAAAATTTAAAATAGAAAAATCGGTAAAAGATATTTCATTCACTAAGTTATTCCAAAATTTAAATGAAATATTCATTCTAGAAATAAAATAATTAAAACACTTTGTTTTTACCACGATAATCTTTATTTTTTATATAAAGTCAACATGTTTCGAGAACGATGTTCTCTTCATCAGGACAATTAATGTACTAAAAACTAAATTGTCAAGTATATAGAGACAGGTGTGGGTAGAAAAGGAAGTAGTGTGGGGGGGGGGGTTGAGGGGTGGAAAGGGGAGGTGCTTAGAAGATCAAAGACAATAATATATTAATAATCAAACAAATTTTGTGAATAACCCTGTCTTCAACATATTTCCATTGTAATTTTTTGTCTTTGATCTTCTAAGCACCTTCTCTTTCCACCTCTCACCCCTCCCCTCAACCCCCCCCCCCACGCTACTTCCTTTTCTCCCCACACCTGTCTCTATATACTTGACAATTTAGTTTTTAGTACATTAATTGTCCTGATGAAGAGAACATCGTTCTTGAAACATGTTGACTTTATATAAAAAATAAAGATTATCGTGGTAAAAACAAATTGTTTGAATTATTTTACTAATAAAATGGTGCCACAAAGTGAAATAGCAAAATTTGAAGAAATTCATTCTAGACTTGCAGAAAATTCAAATGGTGTCGCACATTAAAATGAAAATAGGAAATATTTAGATGTAGATTGTAGTACTATGTAGATTGCTTAAACTTTCAAGAGCATTCTCGAACTTTCCGGAACCTTCTAAATTCACTGACACACTCCGCCACTCTGTTTGGAACCTTATAGAACCTTCTTGAAGTTTCTCCTCCCAGAACCTTCTAGAGCATTTGAGAACCTTCATGAACTTTTCGGAACCTTCCAGACTCACCGACATAGTCGGTGGGTCCATTCTGAAATAATCTGAAGCATTCGCGGCCTTCCCAAAACGAAGCAAATTTTCGCCACCCACTCCCGCCCACGCTCAGCCACCCCCACCAAACTCTCTTACATTCGATGTGACACCAAGGGCTGCCTACCACTATAACCAGCAATAGCCGGTTATGAAGAAATTTAGGAGGGCAGGGAAACTCGGGTTTAGATACTATTGGGCCAAGGCAAATGTTGTTCTGCCACAGACCGCCTTCTATGTAGGGAAGTTAAAATTTATGGTCGCGTGTGTTTTTGGATGAGAAATCTGAGTAAAAAATTAAATCTCGAAAACAGCACCACCTATCGGGACCAAAACAATCCTTTATTTAGAGCTGGAACCAACCATACACATTTAGAAAATTTTATTGAAATCGGTTGGGCGGTTTCGAAAATTAGCGTGTACGAACACAGAAACAAGTGATTTTTATTATTTAAAATATGAAATTAGATTTTTTCAATACATTGTGTAATTTTTTACATTAAACTTTTCAACCTCATTAGGACAAGCCTATGTAGAGGTTAATAATTAATTTTACTAAATAATGAAAATAACACACGGATTTATATATTGAGAGAACAATATTGTTACATTAATGTTTCTACAAATTGGTTACCTATTAATCTAATTCCAGCCAATTCATTATAATATAATGCAATCAACAAGTAGGGTGACCATATGTTGATATTTGATTGAAAAAAAAATTATATTATGTTTTATTATTATTAAACAATACTATCCCATAATAATCTCTTCAGTTGACGCTTCATCTCTTTCTACATAATATGTTAACCCATTATTTGTCTCTTTCTCTCCCCTACATCGTTATAATATTTAATTTCATGCTATCTATGTTAAAATTTTAATTTTTTTTATTTTGTCTCAAACTATATGTATATATAAGCACGTGTAAAGTATGTCTTGATTAGTTTAATTTGTACCTGTTTAATTTTACCTGATGTTGCATGTGTTGAGCGAAACTGGTTGATATTAAAAAATTGAACAAATTTCGTGATTGTAAACAAAGTTATTGTTTTATTTCATCAATAAGTCATACCACAAAATGACTGCTTTCTGTCAACATTTATATCTAGTCCAGGGTGCCCGCCTTTCCCCTTTAACTTCCTCGCCCACCCCTGCCGTGATTCTTGCGATAAATCCACTTCTCCGCAGACAGAACCATTATTCAAAGCCCGACGGAGCTCGTCGACTTCTCATATATTCTATCTTGTTATGAAATGAGAACAAAATCGCCCGATGCGATGATACTGTAATATCGCAGCAAAACTTTTAGTTATTTTATGTATGATGATTTAATGCACCCCTCTGTTTTTGTTTATTTATTCAGATGAAGTGATATTAATTTTATCAAGTCTCCTGTAGTTTTGTTTGAATAATTGCAAACTTTGTGCGGCCTATACAAAATTGATCGTCTTGTTTAGTGAAGTCGCAAACCATTTCGACGGTCCTGAATGTCGGATGGGCAAATTTGTAGTTTTGCAGTAGAGCTGTTTAAGGTTTCGTTTCTGCTTTTTTACTATTTTTGATGATATATTTCTTCAATTAAATAAATAGGTGTTAATGCAAAATATCAAACGACACTATATTTGTTGATCTCAAAAACAGTAAAAATGCAGAAATGAAACTTTGAACAAAACTAGAAATTTGCACATCAAACATTGCTCTTCGGGACCGTCGATTTGGTTCTGCCGCTAATTTTTAATATCATTGTTTTAATCCCCAAAGCCTCTGACATTTCGCAATGTATCTTCTCTTAAGTGAACTGTCAGAATGCAGATTGTGTGGAAAATATTTTCGCATTACATTCGATTCATGATAAATTCGCTGTTTTTGAACGCTTTTCAAATTAAAATACTATATTTAATTTTTTAAAGTTTTTTTTGTTCACTGAACATCAAGCTATTTCCCCGCAAAGGAAGGGAGATATGATAAAACCGTACAACTTGGAACATCGGACGTGGTGGATTGGTTGCGATCCTTGGCTATGAATCCGGAGATCACGGGTTCAAATCGTTTCGCAATGTATTCATTAAAAATAATATATATTACTTTTGCGGCACAATACAAAGTGGTTGATACTTTCATTATCGCCTCGGAGAAAGATCACCTCTGCTCGAATAGCTTCAGCAGTGTTTATTTACCTACTTCATTCAAGTATCATATTATTTTCCCCTGACACTTTTACTGTGTTTAACATTAATTATAAAGTATAAAAAAACAGCCTTATGTAGCTCTCATAAAAATATGTAGATTAGTGCATTAAAAACTGTTCTCTGCAAATTAGTCTTCATGTCAAGTTGTCAACTTCTCAGAGACAAGCAACAAGTATTCTATAAAACGATCTAGCAACGTACATAATTTGTTATTTTCTCATGTCGTCTCTCCGTTAGCTAATAAATTTATTTTTCAATTAGCCGAGGAAAAAATCGCTTATCTAGGCATAGCTTCCAACCGCTCACACATAATTTTATCTGTGCAGGAATTCTCGATTAGGTAGTAATCGCACGGTGAATTCTCTCACGCATCTGGACTCTTTCTAATGACTATTGAAAAGCAATATTTGTAATTATTTTTCTCTACAAGGAGCAGTCTGGTTGATTCTTGATTGTAGAAATGTAGAGAAATGAGAGAAAATAAGATTGAAATACACAATGTCAGTATAACTTATTATTTATTCATCAACACTTAAAAATATGTGAACTATGTTTTTTTATTAAGTAATCATTATTATATCTTTCTTTGTCAATATCTTTAATTATTTCCAATATTCCAATGTAATCGTAAAATCATGTTCAAATATGTTTAGTGTTAATATTTCCGTAAAGAAGTATTTAGTGTAAAGAGTACTTTAAATTGAAAGTTAGAAGACAAAAATCCCACTAAGCGCAAAATGCATATAATAGGTCGGGCTCTCGGAGCAGCCTGACGCGTTTTGGTCGGTCTCGTCTTTCTTCGACAATTACAAGTGAAATTTCATATATTCCGCCCTTAAAAGTGTCAATAAATGTTCCTTACTGTATTTAAGTTGCTTAAGTGTACTAAAAACTAATTTTACTGTGACCAGTGTGGACGTATAACGACTTTAAGAAAAGGTGACAAATAATTTTGTTAATCCTAAGATGTGTGAATTCCTGTGCCTATAATACGAGATCAGTGCTTTGAACATTCACCAGATGTGATCATACCTTCGGCCCTTGCCCCTTGCCCCTCGTCCACCCGCACCAATACTGCAAACCCCGCTGTCCGACGCATACAGTGCTTATTCAGTGCCGTTATAGAATGTGGGCCATATGACATTGCTTAGGCCACAGAATCATCGTTTCTCGGAATCTACCCTGAACCCGCACAAGAAAAGAGTCATTTGGCGACTCATGCAACCCCTGCCGCAACCTCCGCTCCCCACCGCTCGTGCCCTTCCGCGCGTGGAATAATGACATCGGAAATGAAGGATGAAATCGGAATGAACCCGCGCTCTTTGGTTTGCTGTCTACATGGAGTGTTTTAAAACAATTATATAGTGATAAAATAACTATTTTTAGTGGTAGTTTATTTGTTAAGTTAAATGTTATATTAAGCGTATAAATATGTATTATTTGTTTTATGTGTGTAACGATATGATAAGTTGTATAATTAAGATGTTTAAGTAGTACTTGGAAGGGAATGGCCGACAAAGATGTCGATGAGGTTCGCTATCCATCACATCGCCAACCCTTCGGTGGCGCAAAGAGGAGGACGGAACGTGATCAATGTCGAATTGGTACATGGAACATTAGAGGAGGAATGGAAAGAAAGATGAACGAACTGTGTGATACTATGGTGAGCAAATGTTTGGACGTACTTTGTATAACAGAGAGTATGAAAAAAGGTAGCGGTACAATGCAGCATAATGATAGGCTCGTCATTTGGTCTGGGAGACCAGATACGGAGAGGGCTTGTCAAGGTGTTGCAGCGCTACTGTCTCCCAGAATGATTGAATGTATGTTGCAGTATGAATGTGTAAGTCCGAGAATAATGTGGATCAGATTTAAAATCGGTTTGACAAGGGTGTTTCTTGTTATTTGCTACGCCCCTGTTAATTCTGAAAGCGATGAAGTGAAAGATGATTTTTGGACTGGTGTGAATGTTGTAATGAGACTAAAAAATATGAACGAAAGGATTATAATGGCAGGCGATTTGAATGGGTGGGTGGGAATTAGACGTGACGGATTTGATTCGGTCTTAGGTATGTTTGGGGATAAAAGAACGAATGACAACGGGAACAGAATGCTTGAAGTATGTTTAGAGTGGAACCTGTTTGTGTCGAATACTTTCTTCGATCATAAAGGTATCCACCAATATACGTGGGAAAGAGGAAATGAGAGGTCAATTATTGATTTTGTAGTAATTGACTCTAGGTTGAGAGCTGTTACCGAGGACACAAGAGTTTTCAGAGGGGCTGAGGTCGAAACTGACCACTTTCTTGTAGTGTCGAGAGTAAACCTCTTTCGCGGTTGGCGCTCTAAAGTGAAAACGGTACCAGCTCCGACAAGAGTCAAAATAGAAAAACTGCAAAACGATAATGTGAGAAGTAAGTATGTGAATTGTGCAGAGATAAGATTGAATGCGAAGGAAATGGATGGTCTAAGCAAAGACGAAACATGGAACCACATAAAAGTGTGTCTTTGTGAATCTGCTAGGGAGGTTTGTGGAATAAGTACGCAAGGTAGGAAGAAAGGTGATGCATGGTGGGATGATGAGATTAAAGCACTGGTCTCAGAAAAGAAGAAAGCATGGTTGTGTCTGATTGCGGCTGGCAGTGCTTCCAGCGAAGAGAAGTATCGAGCGAAAGAAGTATATAAGGAATGTAAGAAAAAAGTAAGAGTTGGAGTGAAAGAACGAAAGAAACGCCTGGAAGAGGAAGAAGGAATGAAAATGACAAACCATTTCCAAGAAAACATTAAGTTGTTTTGGAAAGAAGTCAAAAGGTCCCGGAGTGGCCCAGAAAACGGAAGCATGAAAGTGATAAAATCAAAAGATGGAAAAATGTTGACGAATGAGGAAAAAATAAAAGAGAGATGGATGAATTATTTCGAGGAAGTCTTCGAAAGCGAAGTGAATGACAGTGATTCCAGTGGCGAATCAGATATGAATGACGATGGAGTGAATGTTACCGAAATTAGCATGGATGAGATAGAAAGCTCGATTAAATGTATGAAGAATGGTAAGGCTGTTGGGTTTGACAATATTGCTGCTGAATATTTTAAAGGAGGTAGCCGTGTAATTCTCACATGGTTGTGCAATCTTTTTAACCAATGTTTAAAGGAAGGTTACCCGCCTTTAGATTGGAGAAGGGCTGTGATCATGCCATTATACAAAGGTAAAGGGTCACGTATGGAATGTGGGAATCATAGGGCTATTAGCCTGCTTAGTTCAGTTGGCAAGCTGTATGGTAGAATTTTGATTGAAAGAGTAAGAAAGGAAACAAAGGATAAAATATGGGATGTGCAAGGTGCTTTCATGAGTGGAAGGGGGTGCATGGACCAGATCTTCTCATTGCGTATGCTCACTGAGAAGTTTCTGGCAAAAAACCAGAAACTTTTCTGTGCCTTTGTAGATTTACAAAAAGCATACGACCGAGTCGACAGGAAAAAGCTATGGAAGGTGTTGTCCAAGTATGGAGTGAATACGAATCTGATTCAGGCAATTGCGTCTCTGTATGAGGGAAGCGTTGCATGTGTTAGGGTAAACGGTGGTTTTACGGGGTGGTTTGATATCACAAAAGGTGTTAAACAAGGCTGCGTAATGTCACCGTGGTTATTCAATCTATACATGGATAATTGTATGCAAGAATTGAAAGAGGTGGGATTGGGCGCGAATTTGAATAATTTTAAAGTATGTTGCCTGTTGTATGCTGATGATGCGGTGCTGATTGCTAATAGTATAGATGATCTACAGTCTCTCGTGTCTAGGATGAACGAAGTATGCATGAAGAATGAGTTAATGATGAATGTAAGTAAGTCTAAAGTAATGGTGTTTGAAAGAGAGAGTACGAAAACAGTGTGCAATATAATTGTGAATAGGGAATACTTGGAGCAGGTGGATGAGTTTGTGTATTTAGGAAGTATGTTTACGAGAGATGGGAAGGCTGACAGAGATATCGAAAGAAGGGTAAATGCAGGTAATTCCGTTAATGGAGGACTAAACGCCGTAGGCGCTAACAAAAAATTGTCCAAAGAAGCGAAGTTAGCAGTCCACAACGGAGTGCTGGTACCTACCTTGATGTATGGAAGTGAGGCATGGAACTGGCAAAGAAAGGATGAAAGTAGATTAAATGCTGTTGAAATGAGATCCCTGAGGCGTATGTGTGGTAAAACCATGTTTGATCGTGTGAGGAATGTGGAGATCCGCAAAGAGTGCAAGGCTGATGTAAGCGTAATGAGTAAGATTAAGAAAAGGACGCTTAGATGGTTTGGGCATGTAGAGCGAATGAGCGAAGATAGGAGTGTAAGGAGGATATATGATGCAAATGTGAATGGTAGCAGAAGTCGGGGACGCCCGAGGAAGACATGGCACGATCAAGTGAATCAGATACTCGAGTCGGGCCATGTCAAGAGTCAGAATAATAGAAGAGTATGTATGAGACGATGTATGAATGTGAATGAGGCAAGGAGTGTGTGCCAAGACCGAGTTGTTTGGCGGTCCGTCCTCTCTGCCTACCCCTGCGGGGAAACGGCGTGATGGTTAGTTAGTTAGTTAGTTAGTTACATTAATTCCACTCAGGAGACTCTGCGGAAAGTAATTTCTCTCAGGGCCAATATCATGTGGAAATGCCTTGTTGAGGGTTCCTTAAGGAAATAAAAGATTTGAGATCCTAAGGAAAGTATATCCTGGAGTGACAGATGTATTTATCTATCCCTTCCACTGCGGTGCAAGAAAATGGGTCGAGAGTTCAGCTGAAGAAGCGAAAGGCTCGCTTTCAACTGGCCCGGTGGATAGAAGTATAAATTGCGAAGATCTGGACAAACCTCACCCCGAATCCATGCATCCCTGCTAAGCGACTAAAAGTATTAAACCACTTAGTGTGACCTATGGCGGAGTGTTGGTTATCCAATTAATGGTTCCCGGGTGGCAGTACACATACCCGACGGATAAAAATATGTACATAGTTGTTTAATATTGCAGTTTTCATTAATCTCAAAGAACTGGACGGTGCAGTGAGCAAACAATTTTTATTACTTTCGTTCGTGCACACTTTCTCGGCATGTTTTATTTATTTAATTTACTTGTATTGCTAAAAAGTTATTTAATCGTGATGTTTACTAGGTAAGTTATTAACACGATTAAAGCGTTACAGGTGACTGTGGGAACTAACTGTAATTGTAATTGTAACTGTGTTTAGCTAAAAATATCACTGTAGAATTAAAACATAAATTTTGAAAATGAAAACACTGATTTTAATACTGTGAATAAATAAATATGATATAAAAAGTAATATTCCCAACACTTTGGAACTAGTTCAAACGAGGCGGTGCGTTGTGAAAATCCTCTATACAAAACATAGTTAAAGTCATTTCAAAGAACATGGGTCTATTATATGGGTGATATAGTAAACTTGAAAATAATGCTGCTGTACTATGTAAAACTGAAATTTGAATAACATTTTTTCAAAACTAGATAGAAAAAACATATCAAATATACAAATTTCAGTTGTGTGTCTTTCTTGTTTAACTCTTGTTCTTTGATAAGAGTCATTTTCAAAATCAGAACAAAATGTTTGAAAAAACCAAGTTTTCTTCAACCTTCCTACAAAATAATATGTATTTTTATTAAAAATTATTTTTCTGAGAATTTCTGAAAGTGTCAAATATTCTACCTTGTGATTCTAGATTAGGCATTTTCATCCCTTAGGCTCATTGGTTTTTTTTTAATATTTTGGGTCAATTAGTTCCCTTACTGTCATTGTGAGAAATATGATCTAAATGGCATTAAAGATAGAAAATACCACACTTAACTTTATATCAAGATCTAGAATTTAATAATAGAATAATTTTAATGTGCACCACTATGAAACAAAAATTTTGGAAAAATTTATGAAATTTTGTGATTTTTTTATATTTGTTTTTATGTGAGAGGATACAAAAGTAGGATTAACATGTTTATTACACATTTATCTAATGAAATGTGTTTTTTTCATAACTAAAAAAAAATTAAAGTGAGCCATTTTTAAAACTTTTATGTTTTTCTAAAAAAAATGTATTTGGATTATAATATGGGTTTTCATAAAAAAATGAATATGTTTGTTCCCTAAAATTTAATTTTACAGTTTATTTCAAAAAAATTATTAGTTTTCGTATGCGTTCAGAAATATTCTATTTATTTGGATTTTATTGCAACGCGAAAATGCACCAAAATTGTCCTTCTTCCTTGGTCCTTCGGAAAAAGTCTTTAAGAGATATAATTGTCAATTTGCCATAGTGTTGGGGAGATCAAAAGGAATTCCCTTGCAAATAATTCGTGGGTTGAGAAGTGAAAATAGTCAGGTAAGTAAATATTTGTGCGAAAATGTTTTAAAATCAATATATTTTGTTAAAAAAACTTTTTTTTTTGAGAATTTTTTCTCACCTTTAAACAACCCATTTTTCAGTTTGCTTGTATCGGTTGTGTGATAAGAAAATATTGAAAGGATCACAACTATAAGTTAGAATTTCTAACTTCTCTGCCTCCACACCCGATCCACGAATTTTATATTAATATTTTAAGGGATTTTCACGAATAATATGTACAATTATTGTTAACATTACTGTTAACAATAATTTTCTTCTCTCCAAACACTATCTTTTCTTTATAAGTATTAGTAGATAATAAGCCTTCTTGGCAGATGTATTATATATAACCATGTAAATATAATACATCTGCCTTATAATTGGTAATAATATAATGTGTAGGTCTAAAACCTTTCAAACCATATTTTTTGTGAATGTTTCTTTTCGGTGGTTTCACATAGAATAGTCTTCAAAGAATGATATGGTAAAGTAATTTGTGCTGATTAAACTGTTTTTAACATTTTAAGTTTAATTGATGCGTGCATTTTTTAGGTTATCTCGCGAAAACCGAAGATGAAATAGTCAACCCTCAAATAAATCATATTTATAAATATGGTTGTAATATTTTATATTGTAATTTTAAAAAACAAATTATAATAAATTCCAATTTTCTTTCATAATAAATTCTAATTTTAAGTTACTTTTACGAATTAGGAAAAAAACCTAAGTGTACATTTAGAGGATTAAAGAGGTTTTCCAAACACACCTGATAATATAAGAGGAACACCCCAAAATAAACTACAGGCGATATATAAGAGAAATACCAAAAAATAATTTTACTATTTGCCTAAATTCTTTATTTTTTTAAATTTAAAAATGCGGAATGTTCTTCATTGCACTAACTCTGTATTCTTTCTGGAATAAACTATTATTATTTAAGAAAAAAACATAAGACTCGACTACCGATAAAAAAACCATTTCAACTTATTAAATAATTTAAGAATTTTACGCTGCGACGGGAACTTACCCTCTACACTAAAGGGGTCGTAAAATATCGTTTCAAAAAGCCAAATTGGTTGAAGAATTAAAACAAAAATCTTTCTTAAAAGATTTATGTCTGCATTATTTTTTGTCTTAGATTCAAAAAATTTTAAACTCCATTTTTTATATCAAAGTAATATGGTAAATATCAATGTTCAGAGGTCATGATAATATTTGTAATCGTTGGTATGTACATCAAATTAATTTTTGTTTATTATTTTGGTGTAATGTCATGTTTCAAACTAATATTAATTTGAAAGTGAAAATTAAACTTTTCACTCCATTCACGTGTACAACTGAAGAACACAAACGAAAGCAATAAAATGAGGACTCTGTATTTTCCAAATTTTGTTAATGCTTGTCCTCGTATACCCCTAAGATTTTTATTTTATTTTGTTAGATAATTTGCATATCAATGATGATGTTGAGAAATAAGACATAGAGCCTTCAATGTTTAGACTTGTCGAGGTTTTGTTCACTCTTTATTATCGCTTATAAATTAGCAATATAAAATTTTAAAAAAAATATTACCTGTTATAAAAGACCAACAGTCAGAATGACACAAGTCACAATCCTTCACAAGTCAATTGGCATAAATCAACAGTTCACAAAATCACAATAATTCACAAAAGCTTACAAATAACCACAATTCCTATAAAACAACAGTTTTCATATTATAAATCGACTTATTCGAATTTCGCACGGTGTTCTTAATATTTGTCACTCGGAACAATAACGATTCGGAGGTGCGCGCGCACGCAGGCTGTGTTTACGAATGAGGTTGTATAAGAGGACCGGCGCCAGCGCTAGTGGACCGACGACTGAGGTGTCCGCCTACTGCCTAACCCTATATACGGTCCACGGCTTGTGGAGGCTTCACCGCTGAACCTACTATTATTATGGTGACCTCACAGATTTCGTTGGAGATGAGATATGAATGATTTTCGTAGAAAAGGCATGATTCGTTTATTGTGTGGGTTTAGTTAAATAATAATTGTCGCGGTTGTTGTATAATACTGAAGCATCTTAATGATTGGTCCCTGTTTTTCTGTCACTTTTAATAATGAAGATAATTGTGGAAAATAAAGTTGGTGGGGAAGATACAAAATTAACAAACACTACAATGTTTAGTTTTAACTATATAATATATGTTAAGATTGCATGAAAATGGAATATTTAAGAAGATAATACTAATGATTTTAAACGACACCTGAAACAGAGCAAGATAAAGTATATACAAAAGATAACGGTCACAACTAAGAATCGAATCCAAGATCCGTCATCTTCCGGGACAGCGTCTTAACCACTATTATTAATCATTACATATTTCGATCTCATATTTCAAATTCAGAATTAACAATATCATCTTATTTTAGCTACAATTTTTCCCGTAATATATTTTCCTCTTATTCTTCAATCATGTATTACATGGATGGGTATAAAAAAGTTAAAGAAAAAGTTGTTTCGGAATATTTAATATTTGTAATTTAGCGTGCGATAAAAACAAAACCTAATTATTTCGGAGCTTAACATTAATTAGTGGAAAACACATATATAAACTCACCAGAGTTGGAGTTATATAGTGCTCTGCACGTTTACTATTTTATAAAACCGTTGTCATCGAATTGTAAAAAAAATAAATTAAATTAATACATATTAAGAAAAGGTTTAAAACGTCGTTTTCACTTTAATCTCTATAAACATATAACACTAATACTACCCCATACAGATAATGACATACTAGATATCTTATATAAATATTGCTTACTTTGTATATTTATAATTTTTTCACTGTTTGCTGGGAATTTGATTTTCCGTTAATTACTTTTCTTATCTCTGAATTATTATTTAATGTTTTATAAATATTTTTGCTTATTTTCCCCTTTTCCCTTAAAATTTAACATTTCTTTACATACATTTTACAAGTATACAAAAAAGCTCCCATATAGTTTTTTTTTGCAATCGGCTGTTCTTGAAACTGGATAACTCAACACAAAAAATGCAATAAATATGTGTGTAGGTACGCCTTTTATACCAGACCCACCAGGTTCAATCTAGATTCTAAATTCATAAGATTGTGGTTTGATGCCATAAAGACAACAGCATTATTGATTTAAAAATACATTTAAATTCCAACAGAGACCCTTTATGTTTTGAATTGGAAAAATATTTATTTTTAACAATTCGAAGTGCTTAAATTTTCGAATCTGCGAGGGTGTCGCTCTACCAGGGTCCAAATATTCCAAGAAATTCGTTTTTAGGGCGATACATATGTTTGCAAAAAATAACATCGGCTCATGTTCTATAAGTCGTTGGATTTTAAAGTTGTATATTACGAGAGTTAACGTGTTAGCTTTGGCAGTTTGCGAACCGACAAACGAGCTTTCAGACCATATACGGACTTTTTACTTAGATATCACTATCTTTTGAATCAGCTTCTGAAATGTGTATCAAGATGAGAATGGCGTTGTTAAATTGTTTAAACATTCATTAAGCTTTTTATTTTTAAAACACGGTTTCGATTTCTGTTTTAAATTATCCGTGTGGTACCTAACTTAAATGGTAATATACTGGTGATTCACATGTGTGCTGATTTTAAATTTATTAAGATGATCATCACAATGAAGCCAATAAGGTAAGTACTATTTTCAATCAAATTCAGTAGTAGCTATGTACGGTGTCCAGAAACTTGTAATACCTACATGCGAGAAACTGGTAAATTTACACCACATACAGTACCCCAAAAACCGATCTAAAAACTTTGTTTTTATTTTTATTTTTTTTTATTTCATTAAAAAACTTCTGGAGCAAAGTTTACTTTTGGATGCATTTCAAATACATATTAACCAACGAGCGATAACTATTTTTTTTAAATATGGCCTTAAATATTTCAACTTTTTGCTGTTGTTTGGTTAATATTTTTCATTTACTGCTTTAAAAGAAATAATATTTAAATTTTTTTAATTATTACTACGCAAAGCCGCGTAGCAACTTTTAGTTGGTTATTTTTTTATTTATTATTATTTTTTTTTAGTTCCTTAATTTTTCCCAATTTTTATATTAATTACACACAATATTGTATAAATCAATACGAATAATTGGAACCCACTAAGGCGCAGCGTGTGCGTGGGTAATATATTTAAGTTATTATATTATTGTACCTAGAAATAAACATACTGTGGGCATATAAACCCAAAATAAGATTACATTTTGTCTAAGCGTTTCGTATAAAAAGTGTTTACAATTGTGTATAGTGAAGTTATAGTTTGAAGTTATTGTGTATAGTGAAGTTATAGTGAAGTTATAGTGAAGTTATAGTGAAGTTATAGTTAAGTTATATAAGCTTACCTTTCGTAAATATAAAAAAAATAACTTTTTAACATATTTTGAATGACTAGTTTTGTTGAAAAAGCCAAGTCATACCACTTCTAAACACATGATTCGCCATTATTTCTTCAAAACAAAATCAGCAAGCTCATTTACCACCGAAGAATCGGATTCCAAAATGCGTCCGATCCACTGTCTGATCTAATGTCGAATGTCGGAATTTAATTAATGCATTTATTGGAGTTTTGAGCAGTTACTTTAAAGTGTCACAGTCGGTGGAGAATTTTTACCATACAAAACTCCATTGTTTAATCAGATTTAAAATATTTCTCGGCTCTTTGGAGCATCGGGAATTCGCCTGCGACGCGATCCCTTTTTAGTATTTTGAAATAAACACGACCTCCAATGATAAACAAGAAGTGGCATTGTTTTTTAGTCAAGTGTCCGAAATGCAACGATAAGAGAATCAGAGAATACAGAATGGTAAGCATATTATAAGAATTTTCGGAAAGCTAAATATTTATTGCACAAACCTTGAAATCTTTTTCATTTTATTTATGTCTTTTTTCCATAATTTTTAGTAATTCCATAAAATGCACACAGAGAGGTGGCTCGAAACTAAAAACAAATGAAGATTGGGTTATTTCGCAACAATTCAAATGTTACATTACTGTAAAAGAGCCATCCTGCGCCATTTAATTTTATTTTTTCATAAAAAAAAGTAAAAGATTTTTAAAGTCTGATCATAAAATTTTTGTCAATTTCCATTTTCTACTAATCTTTAGAAAGAAAAAAAAAATCACAACAAACCACACACGCTAAATGTTTATTACCGTGACCAGGACCTAAAAGTTGTGTAAAATCTTGGTAAAGTATGCTTTACCAATTCCGAGACCAATACTAATACGGTTTTACATTAAAAAAATTTAAAAAAGAAAAATATTTTTTATGTGTTTATGTAGTTTTCTCTGTAGGGACCGACTTCCGTATTCGAGGAGCAAGGCTTTTGACTTCAAATCCCGCCATGCTCAAAGAAAAAATAATGTCTACTTATTTTTTGCGAAAGTTTCTGAGATGAAAATACTCTCGAAATCGCACTGGAAAAAGACAACTATTCAGAATGGAATAGTTGCTTTTTTTATTTTTCCCAAAGTACAATACCATAAAACCGCAATTAAGCAGTTTGTCAACAGGATGTTCATGATCAATTACAACATAACTTATTAACATAATATCATTACTTATTACAATATAACTTATACATAATATTTATCACTAATCACTGCCATAATCAAAAGTATTACTAATACAAAGTATCTCTCCTTAGTAGCCATCTTCTCAGAATAAATCTGAATCTTTGAGGAAATTCGCTTTTTCAAAATTTTTAATATTGCTTTTTAACATGTTAAATATTTTGGGCACGTTTTACTCCAGGGTTCGCTGTCCGTATTTATTGTTATGTTTTGGTACAAGCATTCCTTCATTTTTTGTGAGCCTAGTATTGAATAATAAATGGTTTAGCCATGTTGATGATCAGATCTGAATTTCCAAGGACGTCCCCACCTTTGTCTTTCCAATTTTCTCTCTCCCCACTACACACAGCCTCACAACATTCCCAGATAGAGGATGCCATAGTCTCACTGGCTCTGGACAGTGCGGTGTTAAAATAATAAATGTAATAATTAAATACAATATTAACAAAAAATCGAGAGTAACAGAGCCTGTATGTTTCAAATTTTCGTTTGGGTGTCGCTAATATTATATTTAAATATTCTACTTTATAGGTTTTAGTCCTTAAGATATTCCAAAAATAAAAATAATAAAATTATTCAATTAGAAGTATGTTGGGATAACCTGCGTCCTTTACAGGTAGATAGTCAGCCAAATCTTTATTCCTGTTTGCCGGGTATGAAAAGCTCCGTCGCCGAACAGCTTTCTCTCAAACTCTCAGCGAGTGATCATTGGAATAATTTGGTCCCCAGAGACATCAACGCGCGAGATTGTGGACGCGAAACCCACACTTATACCAACGGCACCGAGGCTCATTTGCAAACCATGTTTTAAGAAGGAAAACTTTTGAATTTAAATAAACTTCTTGAAGATTTTTTTTTAACATATGAATCGTTTAATCCAAACAATTTAATATTTACCTTCAAAACATTTTGTCAGTAATTTGAACAAACAGTCTTAAATGCGGATAGTCAATGCTTTGTAACTGGAAAATCACATGTTTATTGTAATAGAAATATTAACTGCATCTGTTTTTTACACGAACAATCATTCTATGATCAAGTTATACACGGTGTTCAAAAACACGTAGCACAAGCCGGATATTATTGAATCTATATTACGTTTGGGGTCATTTTTGTTGTATAACTTTTTTGATTTTTGCTTTTGCTATCGAGTAATTTAGTCCGACGCGACGTTGGAGTTTTGTAGGTAAAATTTTGAAAAAATGGTCGCTGGGGGGTTAATATTAGTTATTTTGTCTTTTGGAATGGGTTGAAGCGAAGATCCGGATCCAAAATTTTTTTAAACTTTAGTTCCCAAAAAATACTCAGATCGAAAAAAAGGTTATTTGAGTTCTCTATGTATTGTTGGTTCACTAATTTCCCGCTTGTACTACGAGTTTCCGAACACCGTGTATAGCAATTTGATGAGATAATTCAATATTGAAAAAAAAATTCAAATGCATTATTTGATTTCAATTAGAGAAAAATACTTAATAGTATTATGGAAGCTGTACAATTAGTGGTACAAATCGCCAAATGGTGTGAGATTCATTTGAATCTAAAAAAGTACCTTTCAAGCTTCTCCGTTTTAACGTGACATGTGTATCGAAATCAGGATCTTTACTAGCGTCTCTTTTTGATTTTAATTTATAAAAAAATATTTCAGATGTCCAGAGAACAAAATTCACATAAGGGAAGATAGAAATAATGCCATAATGAAAGGTATTTAGATACTATTAGCAAACCAATCCAACCAAAAAAAATTATGTTGCCTAAAATGTTATAAGTATAAAAGTAATACCCAGAACCTCACCGAGAAAACTTCACAAGGTTTGTAAATTTGCACCCGTTGCAAAAATTTGTGATAATGATCCTTTGAATTTTCAAAATAATTGTAGTGAACATTTTTATTCGTCGATGAATGTGTTGAATTTTGCGGAGTTTGTATGTGATTATTGTAATACAAGCCATCTGCTTTGATTTATTACTGTGTGGTAATGCTGTATCGGAAGAATGTTTTATTATTATTAATGTCAATTTTAATGGGCGCCTTTTTCTTCATAATGAGGGCACGTTATATTTTTTATATTGTTCAACCAATTGACACCTAAAGCAATACTTTTTTATGTGATGAACAGTACTCCGAATATTAATGGTTAAATATTTAACATTTAATTTTTCCGTTGCTTAAGTTGTAATATCAGAATTATTTTAAGTCATAAAATCAATATGATATAAAATTGAGTATGTCTTTTATCAACTTTAACGAAAATTTGTTAATTATTGAAGACAATATTAGCGATTTCTAAACGAAAATCTGAAACAAAAAAATCTAATTTTTAAATGTTTCAGTTTTTCGTTTAGAAATCGCTAATATTGTATCAATAATTACATATTACAATTTGAGGTTTTACTCAATAAAGTTATTCCGAAAAATAAAAGAAAATTTGTTAATTAAAACCCAAAACTTTTGTGCAGTCAGCTCAAACATAGATTATAATAGGATTTAAATTGATTAAAATCGCAAATTCATTAATATCCGATTTTCCTAATAGTGTATTATTGTAGGAAATAGTAATAAACGTGATTGAAAGATTATTAAAGTAATTATTTTTATAAGTGTGATGTTCTACCCTTCAGGGTAGTCAGCCGTGGACTTCTTGCCACAGACTTCCAACACTCCTTGGATGGAAGATACCTCTTTCAGTAATAAATAGGTTACTTGTTATTAACTGGTTTATTAAGAATATCGCGTGTACAATATAACCGCGTTGGTCAACCTTTATCGGAACTAGCTAGATTCGATCTGCCAGAGGGATTCCAAAAGAAACCTAACCTGAAGCTGAGACGCCCTCTGTTGTCGGAGGCTAAAACTACGAGCACTGCCATCTGTGTCTAAAAGCCCGAAGCTTTATACACAACATCTTCCCCCTGCTAACTAGAAACCTGTCTACGATATTTCATTGTTACAGTATTATTTTTAAAATCACGAATCTATACAATCGCAAACAGATGTCACTAAAATCAATATTATTAAAATCAAGAACTAAATATTTGAAAATATATCATTACACACAAAATTAAATAATTCATTAAGCACTGACTCTACTCCAAAAAGATGTTGACTCTATAAGTAGCTGATTCTTTCCCTGGAGGTCATTTCAAAGACGTCTGGGACGAAGTCGTCCCGCCCATGGTGCTGGTTCATTTTGTGGTGGGCTTCTGTTTCTCCCTGGAGACCTGAAATCAAGAGAACTCCGGTTAAAATCTCTCAAAAGGAGTGACGTGTCAACCTCATCTGCCCAGCATTTCGTCATATCAGACGCGAAAGGTTCACTCTCTGCCTCTTCCTCTCTATGCTGCGGACATCCTCTCAGTTGATCAATATGCCTTTTCCACGACATCTGTGTCCCCACAATTTTAATAATATACAGTTTTTTTCCCAGTCTTTTTTCAACAATTCCTTTTGCCCAAGAACATTTATTCACTTGTCTGAAGTCTCTCGCTAAACACTTCTGACCTATCTGAAAACTTCTACAAACAACCCCACCGAAATTTCTAAACTGATTTTCTTGACCTTTATTAATATTCGCATTCGCTAAATTCTCTGTCGAGGTTGCTACGTTTCCTTCAAAACTTTTAGGTAAAAGGCTACTAAAGGTTGATTTTAATCTCCTACCAAACATTAGCACTGAGGGTTCAATTCCAGTTGTGGAATGTGGAATATTTCTATAATCACTTAAAAATTCATATAATCTATCTTTATAATTTGACTTAAATACGTTATTAACAAGAATTTTCTTTAAAAAATTCTTCACTGTTTTTACCGAGTTTTCTGCCTGCCCATTGCTTTGGGGATGACGCACTGGCGTTGTTAAAAACTCAATATTATTATACTCTAAGAAATCTTTGAACTCCTGACTAGTAAAAACGGTTCCATTATCAGTTACAATACAGTCCGGGTACCCAAAATTTGAAAAAATTCTCTTCAACTCATTAATCGTATGACTTGAGTCTGCTTTCGGTATTTCCACGCAATCTACCCATTTTGAGAAAGCGTCGCAAATAACTAAAAACATTTTCCCCGAAATTGGCCCACAATAATCCAGATGCAGCCTCTTCCATGCTGATCCTGAATTAGGCCAGACTGATAAATGACTCTTAGGTGGTAACGGCCTAACTGCTGCACAATCTTTGCAACTTTGAACGATTTTCTCTAAGTCCTTGTTCATTGACGGCCACCAAAAATAACCTTTGGCTAATCCCTTCATTTTTACAATGCCCAAATGCGATCTGTGTAACAAATCTAAAACTATATTCTGAAGCGAACTTGGAATTATAATTCTATGTTGCCAAAACAAACAATCATTTTCAATAGATAATTCATTCCTTTTAATCCAGAATTTCCATAAAAAACTGTTGCGATTTACCCACTTGGGCCAACCTCTACGAAGATGCCCTAAAATTCCTTGAATTTCTGGGTCTGAGCCTGTCGCTGCGACTATACGCTTTACATCTAAGTGTTCACACTTTTCTATATAGCCTATGAAATCGGAACCTAGATCGTCTTCCGATTTTTCCTCTGAGTTTTCCAACGGCAAACGCGATAAATAATCCGCATGATTATTAGCGATTTCTAACCCAAAAATATCCATGAAATCTCTACCTACAATTAGATCTGAACCTCCCGCAACAATTATAAATGTAACATTATTGTTTTTATTTTTGAACTTCACGTCAAAAATAACTTTGCCAATAACTTTCAAAGGATTCCCTGCGTACCCAGTAATGATACGGTTATCCGACAATAATTTTAATGAACCAAAATGACGCTTAAAGATTTCTTCCTGCATTACACTTAACGAAGATCCCGAATCGACCATCGCTCTAAAATGCTTGTCGTTAATTATAATGTCTGCTGTGAACGGTTTTATTGAAGCTATCACATGATTATTACAACAAAAATCCTCAACAATTGGATTTACACTATTTGAAAAGTTATTATTCACACAATATTTTTGCAGATGACCTACTTCATTGCGTTTGTAGCATCTCGCATTGCGAAATTTGCATGAATTAGTACAATGGCCCGTTTTCTTGCAAATTCGGCACTGGGTTTTCGCACCCGATGGTACTGTATACGTCGATTTGTTTACAGATGAACTCGCGGCAAACTTTTGTTTATTGCCCTTAGAAAAATGCCTATTGCTAGAATTCTTACTGATGATGTTAACCTCTGATTTAACTGAATTATTTGGAACGTCTAAAACTGACATACTATTAGCTATTTCCTCTAGTTCGCTAAGTGACAATTTCAGCCCTTCCAAGTAAATCTTGTCTTTAATGCGACCCGGTAATAATCCACTGGCAAACATATCTACTAAATTTTTCTCCAACCTAGCTTCAAACTCACAATAAGTTGACAAAGACCGTAATCTAACCCCAAAATCTTTAATGGATTCGCCCGCCTCTTGTATTGCTGAAAAAAATACTTCGCGTTCTTTGAATACTGAACGCTTTTTACTACAATGTTTTTCAAGAAGTGCCCATAATTTATCAAACGATACGTCCGTAACACTAAGTGGAAAACACAAATTTATCAACAAAGAGAGTGTATCCGGCTCCAAAAGATTTAACAGAAACGCCCTTTTTTTATCCGCGTTAATCTCATCATTTATAACGAAAAACTGTTCTAGACGAAGCTTAAACACGAACCAATCTCCCTCGAGATGATTAAAACTCGGAATTCTTCCCGATTCCATATCTACACGAAGCACAGACCACAATAAAAACACACAAGAAAAAAAACAAAACCGGAACAATAACCTCCAACAAAAAAAACAACTACTTAACTCAGGAACTCTTCTCTCCGCCGCCAATCTTCCAGAAATTCCTTCAAAAGTTGTTATTATCCACCGCTTGCCTTGGCAATAGATAGATGCTGCAAACACCGCACGTCCTGGCAATGTTTTATTGTTCCAAATTAGCTCCACCGCTCGCCTTGGCAATGGATTATTTTCCTTTGTTAAAATGGTCCTCTGGTAAATTGCCTCTTAATTCCTAGAACAGAAATCGTCGCTCCTAGGCCTCCACGGCCCTGGATAACCAATCTTGTCTCCCTTCTCCACGAAGGAAAACACAATTGGAAGTCACCCCGTGACTTAGCCCTCACGTTCCCGGTTGACAAAATTTTGCTGCCGTGTGACAACAAAAAAAAATTCTCCAGTTATCCTTCGACTGCGCCAGCTGTGATGTTCTACCCTTCAGGGTAGTCAGCCGTGGACTTCTTGCCACAGACTTCCAACACTCCTTGGATGGAAGATACCTCTTTCAGTAATAAATAGGTTACTTGTTATTAACTGGTTTATTAAGAATATCGCGTGTACAATATAACCGCGTTGGTCAACCTTTATCGGAACTAGCTAGATTCGATCTGCCAGAGGGATTCCAAAAGAAACCTAACCTGAAGCTGAGACGCCCTCTGTTGTCGGAGGCTAAAACTACGAGCACTGCCATCTGTGTCTAAAAGCCCGAAGCTTTATACACAACGGGACGTTGGCGTCATGTATTTTTTATCAGGAGATTTTTTCAATGTGGATGAGTGTTTCAGGCGAACAATTATTGCTTATAAAAATAATTGTTATCCTTTGTGCTATGCATAAATAAAATCTTGTCTTTAAAACATTAATTTATCAAAAAAATAATAATTATTATTAAAGTAGTTTAAATACGGTGACAGTTCCGGCATGTTACATGGAAAGATGCGTCACCGTTTAAATATATTTCTGCATAAGAGTTGCATCGGGTTCAGAAGATCAATTACAAAGCTGATAATAGTTACTCCCAGAAGATGTGCAAGGGTAGAGGAACAATCCATAATACTAAGTTTTTAAAATATAAAATTACAATAAATGTATTGAATAAAAATATAAATAATTGAAAAAATAATACAAATAAAAGTGTATGCAAATAGCCCGTTTAAGGATAATATTTGATCGTTTTCCATCTCCTATCAATTGCACTTCAACCAGGCAGTAATGTCAGTGATGACGGTACTTTTGGATTAGCCTCGTCTGTGCTATAAGATCTCTTAGTGAAGAAATATTTTTTCTGTCTGCAGTAATTTCCATTAAATAAGTTTCAGCCACTAACCCGAAAACAGACATCCAGAAAGCTGAACACTTAAATAAATCACACATAACACGAAAACCGACCCCCAGAAATTGTAATCGCCGAAACCCAAAATAGGTTTCTGACGAAAAAATCGCAGATTTTCATGCATTTGGATAGCGACTAAGCTTTATTTTTGTGAATTTGTCAGCTTTCGGGATTTTAGGAAATTGTAACATCAATAAGAACTTTTTAATAATACGTCAACAAGAATTGCCGGTTTAACAGGTTAACTTGGTTTAAATAAGATTCTCACATCACTGAGTTATATTTTCAATATTTTAATCATTTGTGAGTATGAACATAGTTAAGATTCACGGCTTTAATAGGATCTACCCACTATTAAGTTACCATACCACGTCTCCGTAACTAAACACAATGCCGGGATAAAGGATGGAATGAGTCACCCTACAGATAACTAGTTCCAATCTTAATACATACAGTCTGTGCATGCCTATAATTATTAAATCTATTATTATATCATTCGCTCGTAAAGCCATACAGAATATGATTATTTACATTTAGTAGATATCAGTACGCAGCGCGCGATCGACATTTGACTTGTAAAGTGAACGGATTTAATAAAGGGGATAAGGTAATTCACTGGCGGGTGCCAAGTCTTTGCTTCAGCCGTTATATTACATGGGTTGTGTGTTAATTTTTTTATTACCATTTTAATATTAATGTTACCATGATTGGAATAAGGCGGGTATGGGTACCTCCGCCCCGGAAACCATTTATTGGTTTACCAACACCTCTGCCAAAGGTCGCCCCAAGTGGTCCGCGAGTTTTATTGTTTTAACAGGGGTACCCGGGTTCATGGAGTGAGATTTTTATAGGTGTTGGCGGCGGATGCGTCGGACGGCTACGAGGCGGGCCGAATCGGGAGAGACTGGTTGAGGGAAACCTTTAGACTTGCACCGCAGTGGGAGGGATGGATTCATATGTTCATCACTTCTGGACCCACTGACCTCCATATTTCTACCCACCCCTCGTATCATTTTCCTTCTCTGAACTTCTTCTGCTTTCTATCCTTAGATACTCCTCACCAAAGGTGACATAGGCCCCGAGGAAAATTATGAGGGAAGTAGCAGATATTTTGAATAGCACAGATGTAACTTACAGAAAAGCAATTAAAATATTTTTAAAACAGTTATCTGTATACGTTTTTTTTCATTGCTTCATTGTTATTTTTTAATACATTATTTTCATATTTTTATGCGTTCATCGTGTAATTTATGGTTTAGTAATCTTTTTCACAAAATGACTTATTCTGATATTACCGTAAGTACTATTACCATAAGTAATATTACCGTAAATGCGTAAATTACATAAAATGAACATTTATTTCTAAAGTTAAAACCGTAACCTCAAAAAAAATGTAAATATAAATGTTTACTAAAGTTTTGTGGGCTGAAGCGATGCTTATTTATCAAAGATGTTTTTAATGATATCTATTTTTACTTGGATTATTTATATGTTTGATGTTTCGTGGGAGTCTTTATAAATGTGCAATGCCATGTTATAATGACGTCCTTTAAGGAAGATTTTTGTTTATTTTAAGAATTAGTAGGCTTAGTGTTAAGTGTTTAAGTGCAGACTGGGCCAATACGGAGTTTTTGTAAGAAGGAGCCGCCCTCTTGAGATTATAAAACCTAGTTAAATAATTAAAATTATGCGCAGAATAAAACCTTTGTGATTTTGTTTTGAACTTAGCCCAGACTATGATTTGTAAGTACCTAAGCAAAGCGTATTTCCCCGCAGGGGTGGGCAGATATGATAGACCACCGCACAACTTTATTCACAAACTCTACAATACAAATATTTGTACAACCGCTGAGAGTTGGGATCGAGAATAGGATGAACCTGGTTTTATAAATAGACCATAGGTACTATATCTACATAATAAGATGAAGTGTGCGAAGTAGACACTTTCGTTGATAATTTGTAAAGTTACAGAAAATCCTACTATTGCAAAAAAATATGCAACATTAATTGTTGGGATACTTATTTTATGACATATCACTTTGTGTCTCTTATGTATTTTGCTTCTCTTTGTAATGCGTACAATTTAAAAAATAGTAAATTTGAATTCTTTGTATTATTAAACAGAGTAGGCAATTTTAAGTAATTTTATGTACCCACTAATCATAACAAGATTTTATAACTTACGTGAGAACATTTATAAGAACCCAGTATAAATAAATGTGCTCCGTGGTGTTTGTAAACATATTTTTTTTATTTATTAATTTTATGTAAGCCTTGTATATAACCAAATTTACAAATTTCAAAGTTATAATTAAAACCATGCATACATTATTAAATTTCTTATTGATTGATATGGCTCTTGCAATTCAGCTTGAATATATCTATTGGTATCGCATTATAATATATACATTATTTTGTACAGTTAACTATTATCCTTCTTACTCTTAATAGATAATACGGAGGGATAGGAACAGGTTAGTAGAAAACGTTACTCATAATCGCTCGCATGCGCACTGCATATACCGGCCGTAATATCGCAGTATCAGTGACTGATGACAGATTTTTAAACTGCCCTACCCCCATAATTAGTGACGTTTTAGACGGAGATCGCGGACTTTGTTAAAAATCCGGTTGATTTGACAAATATCGATCAGTCGCGAACGAAAATGTAAAAAAACATTAATACCCACTGGCAGCACTATCATACGAAACGCATAATCAAATTGGCCAAATTTGGAAGCAATTCAAAACAGACCGGGTCAATGACATCGCAAATGTCATCTGAAGATACGTTAAGTCAGCAACTAAACGCGAAATGCGGTAATGACCGTGTTTTTGAGGATTGGAAAAAACTGGTGCTAGTATGAACAAATCTCGCATGAAAATTACTATACCAGCGCTGCAGCGAGATATTAGGGAATCTTTATAATTAAGACTATCTGTGTGTTGGCTTAGTCCTTTTTTTGATAACCTAATTACATTGCACGTTCTTGTGTTATGTCTTTGAAAATCCTTATTATATATTATTATAATTGTCTTTGAAATGTATTTTGGTAATACGTTGTTTATTATTTTATGCATAAATATCATCGGGTTCTAAACCATCTGTTTCACCATTAGCCAGTTTAAGACCTTTTAAAAATCTATTTCGCCCAAGTATTATTAGCTGCAGGTTTTCAAGACACTTTATTACCTTTATAAAATCGATAATTAATGGCTGATGAATTCAAAATAGCATAAATAATAATATATAAGTACTGGCGCCACAGTTTTTCCTCTCTGAATGCATCAATAAAGTTCTGCTGCCAATAGAGGAATGCATCAATGCATCGATTAAATAGCCAATTTACAGGAGAAATGAAAATAAATTTTAATAGCAAGTTGGAAAACCTGTACGGGTCTATAGCCTGCCTTGTGACTAAATCATAATTTAATTAACATTACTAAATAAGTACTTAATTGCGATATTACAATTATTTTATGAGGCGTAGTTAAAATACATTTCGCCGAAAGTGTGCTTCTCTATATTATATTGTCTAAGGAGGGTTGTTTCACAGTATTCCAATGCTCATTTTCAAGTTCTGTGAAGGTTCTATTCAAGTTCTGTTATTATTTCAGTTTTGTGAAACAACTGGCCAAAAAGTATATAATGACATAACTTGAATAGAACCTACGCAGATCGTGAAAATCAACTTTGAAGTTTGATGAATGTTTCAAATTCTGCGAAACAGACCAGCCAGTTGATTTAATGTTTTAATTGTTAATTGTGGACTTTTTGTAGAAATAGTGATTTACTTCCTATTTTTTTACAGTTTCGGCTAAACTGCATATTTAGAAGATATATTTGTTTTTATTTCAACTAAACATGCTTTATTGAACAAGATAAGTTTGCTACAAATCTAAAACGGGTTGTCAAAGGGAATGAAATTTGTAGTCCAGAGCGGAATTCGGATATTAATTCTGATCTATACTGCACAACGGATAGGGGGAGATCTAAAAGAGACTGCAGATATGATTTTAGATTTTCACGGTCGAAAGTAATTTTTGTGATTTCTCTCCTTTAGTCAAAGTTTCGGGCGGCGCGCGTTGCAGTGTTCACAATCAGGGCAGATTTTAAGATTACGGAGAAGTGTGTGTTTATATATGTTGAACTGATCACAGTAGCAAGCGTTATCCTCTTGCGGCCAAAATTTCACTAAAATGATCAATGATGTTTTTTGCGATTATTTTTTGTGTAACTGTCAGGTACCAGGTACAAATAATTATTGAGCCTAGCCGTCGTTTCTAACGCTGTAATAATAATAACAATAACATGGCATTTATATAGCGCAGTTTAGTGTCATTTCACTTCAAGTGCGCTTAACTATAACAAACTTAAAAACGCTAATTTAGTATTAGTGGTCATGTTCTTAAAATCATTCCTACAGTGTGCCTTACCCAATACAGATCTAATATTATAACACTAAATATACTGTTTATACAAAGTGATGACAAAACTTAGAATAACAATAATAGCAGGACAGGACAAAACAAGAATGTAATATCGCTATACGGTGTAACATCGCCGTAACGCTGGCTAAAGAAGGAGGAAGCACAACACAGCATAATATCCCAAAAATTAATCACGATGAGACCGAATGCAGTTGAATTTATTTCGCCGAAGCTGATGTTTTGTAAAACAATGATTTTTCGTTTTTTTGTTATTTTTGTTATTTGTTTTTGGGGTGTTATGCCGTGTTGCGCTAACTCCTTCTTTAGCCAACGTTTCGGACAGCATTGCAGTGTCCATCATATAATGATTTTTCGTATTTATTACAAATTCCTTCTCTTTTTACACATTCCGCGGTAACTTAAAAGTCAGTGTCTTCCTTGATAATCTTAAGGAAAAAAACTCTGTTTGTAATTACCACGGCAGCATGATGTAGGAATAATTAATTATTTGTGTAATATGCAAGGCAAAAACCAGATAACTTCCTTTATGTTTTAATCCATGCAAGTATGCTAAGTGCAGTCAACGTTATGTTTCAATCTATTTTTCTTCTTCTCTTTTTGTTTGCTATACAAAATATGTATGCTAATTCATCCGAGTTTGACTATCCTAAAACGGGGGTTCCTCCTAGTTGGACAGTCAAAGCATTTTACAAACATGTATCCTGTACTGAATAAATAAATAAAATAAAATACATATTACGAAACAGAAAATAATGCCGAAATATTGAAAAAAAAACAAAATTTTTAAATAAATATTTTGTTTATATTTTCAGCACTAAATCTTAATGTACGAATTAATGTAATAATAATTTTAAATAACTACATAAACATATTTAAAAGGAGATAAACTATCCGGTTTATTGGTCTAAAGCCGACGTCAAAAGAGGCTGTGAATCAGAGGCTTCGATCGCTGGAATTTACCCGTATAAACCTACTGTAAACCCATCCTTACGAAGGATTTAAAATGTTTAGAGAATGCGTTACTTTTGTTAAAGACAAACTTTTTAAAATATCCAAAATGAGACGTGGTATGACTCAAAAATCATTGTTTCCTCTGTTCACAAAAAGTTCAATAATAGTAGTTACGTGGTAATTAATGGAAAAATAAAAAAGTTTAAATTTATGGTAGTGGCCTACTACTTACTCATTCCATTATTTTTTTACTCGACTTTCCCAGCTTTTTACCATCTTTGGACTACACGGCTTACTTATGAATGTAACATTTACTTATTTTTTATAGTAACTCCCGTATTTGTGAATTACTTCAATAGTTCGCTACGGAGAAAATGTGGTAAAATCCTGGGTTTACGCTCAACGATTGCCGCTGATAAATAGCAATTAAAAATTACAATACGGGTTTTTTAAATGTGAATACGGCACAAGAGTCCTATCCAGCAGTGGTGGCTCTTTATGGGGGTCATTTGGTCAATGTCCTCCCAAAAATACGCTGCATTAGTATTAATATAAAAAATGATTAAACAAACAACCCGATTATTAATTTAGTTTTTATATTCGTGCAGATTCGTTCCAGTGCCATCTAGCGTCCAAATGAGAAGCTATTGTATATACCAACCGTGGGTAAATTTCACAAAGCACTCTTTTCAGGGTGAAATGCCTAAAACCAAAAAAAAAACTTTAAATTTTGTCCCAAAACCAACTAATTTATTTCTCTTTGCTATACAGACAAAGGAGGTAAACACTATCTTATCTGACGTATGATTAGTATAACACTAACATTTAATTTTATTGGGTTTTCGGACATTTCCGCGGTGAGATAGAGATTACCAGGACCTAAGATTATTAAGGTATTAGAGGGAGATGTGAAATAATGTCACTCGAAAGTTTTTTGTGTGATAAACGATAGCCATCTTGAACATGAATATATGTTCGCGAAATCATGTTTATCATTGTTGACGTAATTTGCGTGGAATAATTTATAATGTTAAATTCTGTTGATATCGTATTGAAAGATATCGCTAACAATTCATTGAATCAATACAAACGTATACACAGAAAGTAACAATTAGCTTATGTTACACGAATTAAATATTTATTTAATTACTTTTTGTTTTACAACATGCTATTTCTGTACATCTTAACATTGTAATTTAAAGCATTAAGATTAATTTAAATTAATTAATTTAAAGCTACAATAAAACGGGCAAGGGCCTAGTATGGTGGTTGTAAAGAACACAAAAATTGCAATCACTTACATTTTATGAATAAAGAAACACTAAAAAAGAGAGAAAAATAAATAGGTTAATAACGACATTTTAAAACTAAAAAGAGTTGTGATTTTTGTCATTGAATTTGCGGGTGCAATAAAATGAACGTATAGGTACTTTTGTTATCATTTTATACTTTTTAAATCTACTTAAATTTACTAATGGACTGAGGTTGGAGTTTTAAAAACTTTTAAAAGGAAAAGATCTTTCAAAAGAAAAAAAAGAAAATATTGTACTGCCGGCTTTGGAATAAGTGAGTACCGGCAAATTAATTACATTCATTGGCGTTTTTAAAATATTCACTACGCATTACCAATAAATATTTACATTTCATATTCATTTGTTTTCGATTGACCTTCCATTTCTGGACCCCTAGAGCCGCCTTTGCTAGCCAGTTGAATGAATTACATTTTTTTCAGTATCTCAAATCGTCGATGCATCCTTAAAAGTTGTTTAATATAAATACTTATATTTGTTACCTAAAGCTTAATCCAAACATGTATTCAATAGACTGTCAATTCGAATGCCTCATGAAAAGGTTCGGTAAATACACAAGCTTGCTACAAGTGGTACGTTAGCTCTATGTGTTTTATTTATTTATTTATATTAGTCAAGACGTCCGCTTCTTAGCAATAATATTTATGTTGACATATTTAAACGCATTTAATTAATAATAATCATAAATATTCATGATGCAAGTTGACAAGTAGCTCATTTGGCGAAAGGAATTGATTTTTTAAGGATGTACATGTTGTAAGCAATTTGTTTTTGTCGTCATGGCGGTATATTTATGAAAAAATTAAAAATATTTTGGTGCAAATTGGAAACGATAAAAAGCAATAAGGTGTTTGTTATCTCTCAATAATTTCATATAACATTTTAATAATATTTGGCTAATTTATATAAAAAAAAATAAAAAAATAATAAGTGTTTTATTATCTTTTTTTTTGTGTAACAAATAGATATAATGATATCCTCACTGGGATCTCCCGTGCTGAGGATTTCATTTACATATTATGTATAATTTAATTATAAGAAAATTAATATTACATCAAAGTTACAATAGCGCCGTTTTCGTGAGAAATCACCTCAAGGGCGCTGTACAAATATATTTCTTAAATAGTTAAAACTAGAAATACTGACTTAAAACTAGTGACTTACGTCTGAGACTTATATGCAGAGACTTACGACTAAGGCCTAAAGCTATTTTATTTTTGTCAAAAAATGCAGTTTTATACACATTTTAACATATTATTGCGTGTTTACTTGGTTGCATCAACCAGTGAAGTTTCCGATAGTATAGTTGTAAACTGAAATAACTCTCATAAAGAAAAAGACCTAAAGTGCTTTGTGTGAGCTTTTAAAATGTTGATTTTCTGACCTTCATTAATTGGGACCTAATTATTATACGTCATATTTGTCTTACCGGGACACTGCCTCTAACCGCTCGCACATTGGGACCTAATTATTATACGTCATATTTGTCTTACCGGGACACTGCCTCTAACCGCTCGCACATTGGGACCTAATTATTGTACGTCATATTTGTCTTACCGGGACACTGCCTCTAACCGCTCGCATATTGGGACCTAATTATTATACGTCATATTTGTCTTACCGGGACACCGCCTCTAACCGCTCGCACATTGGGACCTAATTATTATACGCCATATTTGTCTTACCGGGACACTGCCTCTAACCGCTCGCACATTGGGACCTAATTATTATACGTCATATTTGTCTTACCGGGACACTGCCTCTAACCGCTCGCACATTGGGACCTAATTATTATACGTCATATTTGTCTTACCGGGACACTGCCTCTAACCGCTCGCACATTGGGACCTAATTATTATACGTCATATTTGTCGATATTATATTTCAAATTCAGAAATAAAAATATTATCCTTCAACTAATCTTTGCTAAATTTGTAGCACCTATCTTTTCGAATGATTTCAAAGTTCTAAAGAATTGGTTTGTAACCTAGATAGTGTCTGGGATAAACATGTCCGATTTTTAATTTAAATGGGATACCAATTTTTAAAATTTATACGTTTATTCAATTCAGTGTCATGGTCTCCCTCATGGCTTATGTTCATTTTCCTCTTTCGGATATAACTGTGTTCGCGTATAGTTTTATTTCTTTGATTCGTGTATTTTTTTTTAAAGGGGGACCAATTGTGATGTACATTACTTCACTCATCCCACGTTCCTTCCCCCCCACCTCTCACCCACAACTGACGCACTGTCCCACTTTATTGTACTGTCCCTTTCTTCTTTGATAATATGTTAATATAAATGTGTACTTCCGTTTTTTAATATCATAATTTTTATAAGAGTCCTGATGATGGTACGAAGGTACCAAAACCGGTAGACAATAAAATATTTCAATAAAGTGTCTTAAAATCAAGTATTTTTGTTTAATTTATTCAAAATAATTATCGTGTAAGTATATTACACAATTCAGTTGTATGTATGAAGTTTTTATACGATAACTAAATAAAATAAAATAGATTGCGACACTTGCATGAAGGGTGTTCAAATGGTAAGATTGTAAAACGTGTGGGTGTTGTGGCTGAAATGTATTACAGATTTAATAAGGATCCACGTCGTTATTTATGTTTTGAAAGAATGGAGTTTGGTTTTTAAGTTATCGGGGAAAAGCTTGAAGATTTTTGAGCTTATTTACTTTGTACTGTTAGTTGGTTATAATTGTGGTCGTGAAATTGTGTTTTAAGTGAGTTTTTTGTCACATTTGAGTAAGAAATGTGTTAGCATTTTAAATGAAGTTGACGTATGTGACTTTATACCCAATGAAGGATTGAATCGAGGAAAAACTTATCGGTCGCTTGTTGATTACTATTTTATGTGCTTTTTGTAGAGAATTAATGATTATTCCAATCTTGTGCAGAAAACTTGCTTTCTCTGGGAGTAGGTACCTAAATACTGTAATTAAATGTAATGTTTCAAACAAATCAACATTAAACATTACTTATACATCTTTGTTGTTTTGATTTGAATTGACATGAAACTCATAAAAATTATTTGTGTATTACATATTCCATAACTGCTAATGAATACTATTACTCGTGTACAAGAAAATGGAGGAATACCTTTCAACCCACATCTAAAACCATTTTCTAATTTCTTATTCAAACACTCGGATCGATCGAAACCTACTCACTTAAAGCCTACTAACGACAATCTTAAGCATCAAAACAAATCATCGCCTAACACTTAACGACGATTATTTATCAACTGGAAGTTTGCCTGTTATAAGATGTTGTCAAACCTAAAAACCAATGTTTCAATATATTTAACATCTTCAAATAAACATATATCAGTTTCTTTTGATATTTTTTTACGAAAAATATATTATACATAAAGCAGGTTCGTTTATGTTACCTCCATGGCACAGTGGTAAATAATTTGGCTCCGTGGTAAAAGGGTAAAAACTTTGGCTCCGTGACACAGTGGTAAATAATTTGGCTCCGTGGCATAGTGGTAATAAATCCAAGATAAGTATTGCTTGAAATGTCTGAGTTTGGTAACCAGATCGGAAGAGTCCAGTACTTCAAAGCCTCAACCCTCCCTTTATGTATCTCTAACCGAACTTAACCAAACCGAACCTAACCGAACCCAACCTAACTTAACCTAACCGAACCGAACCCAATCTAACTTAACCTAACCGAACCGAACCCAACCTAACTTAACCTAAACTAATTTTCCTTTTCCACTTTCCATCTTTTTTACACTCCCCACTTCCATCTTACAACACTTCCCAAAATTGAGGGTGCCATTGAACCAATGGCTCCAGGCATTTGGTATTCTTCCAAAGAATCACACAACATGCATATAATGTTAAAGAAACGTGCCCTCATCGTCTAATAGGACACATGCCTCACAGGGGAGGCAGTTTGAATGTTTGGGAGGCATTGCGCAAATTATAAATTTATTATTAATATTTTTTTTACATTTGATGAGATTTTTTAAGCGTTAAAGTAGGGAAATGAACAAATAAGGTTGAAAAAAACTTGTCTAAAGATTTTGTTTTCTACTAATAATATATTATTTTTTCCACCGTTACCATATTACTCAATGTAAAACGCGCAATGCATTTTATAACGATACCACAAAGGTCAACTGCAACCTATAAAACCATAAACTATTGTCATTTAAAACGCGTCTATTTTACGATGAAAGCGAGCGAGACAACCTGATTTTACAAACAACACTATCACGAGAATCAGCTCATCGCACGCGCGGAGACGAGCGTGGGAGAGCCGACTCACGCCGACCATATACCCATATAAGGCAAACCGCTAAATAAACATTTTTTCATCATATCATTGGCTTATTGCTAAATTAAGAAGCGTCATTATGCTAATATCCTACTCATTTGCATCTTCAATGGCGGAATAAATTACATCTGAATACGTTATTCTATGCTTTATTGAGTCGTGTTTATGAATAGACCAAAGAGTGTGTTCGTCTTTATTACGTTAAGTTTAGTATACACTTCATATTTCAATTATTATTAGAAGCCACTTAATAAGTTGTTATTGATTTGTGATTTCATACCATATATGGCTTTTGTTGAATGATTTTTTATCAAACAGGTTTTTTCAAGTTTTATTATTTTTCATTGGGAATTTTGGTGAATAGACTTACTAACCTACGATGAATAATAAGAATTTTATAGTTACGCGTGAAACGCTTACAAATATGTAATATATAAATTAACTGCATCAATTTTACACAACGACTTTTTTGGATTATTTTAATTAATTTGAAAATTCTGTTTTTTCTGTTTCGGCAAAATCCTTATTTAAATTAATTAGTGCAAATAAATTAATTAAAATTATTAAAAATTCGTGGATAACGAATTTTTCAATATTTTTAATTTCACTTCTGTTTTCGGCAGTTAATCTTAGAAGCGTAAATTAACACACTTCCCGACATCCGATCGAGCTGAAACTCGGCTGATAGACTCGTCGTCGATAAAAATGCATTCTATCAATTGGTGGCAATCACGCATATATACTTGAACATGCACTATTCTGTGAAATCATATGACATTTCAGCAGTTAATATGCAAAATAGATGTCGATCCTACACAATCAGGATTTGGCTCAGTTGTTTAAGAGTAAGGTTTAATCCTCAGTCAAACTAAAAAAAACGTATATTTTAGAACATAATTAATATTTACAAACTGTATATGTTTGTTACTCTTTTAAAATAGTGTGTTTACTCTAATTTATTGTATTTTATATGAGCAAGTTTGTTTCTTCGATGTAACTGTAGTTGAAAAAAAACTATTTTAAGAGAAAATGCTAACTTTATGTGGCCAAGCACCTTTGTTGTTTTTAATTATTTTTTCGACTTTACGTCCGGGTTAAATCTTCCCCACAGGAAAACTAAACCCTTCCACACACTTTTCCACAAATGATTATCTAGTCAATCCACATTATGCAAGTGCATTAAATAAGCATAATAAATACAAAACAATACAAGAAAAACACGTCTACTCACCAGAGATCAAATGGGAAAAAAATTCACAGACTCCAGATATTTTCATATCAGAGGGTTCGGCTCGGTAGAACTCCCAACTGGACCTATAAATACTGCTGATCCCTCAGTATAAATATATTAAAAATCTTTCGTAATCCTACATGTATTTAAAATGACTTATTTTTCAATTTTTTATGTATAAATTCTTTGACAGATCGAATACGCCTAAATTTTGAATGAGAGAGCTAGGTATAATGCCAGTAGCCGAAATAACAAATGGTAATATTTTTATAGTCTGAGAATGCCAAATTCTTATCTCATTTCCTAAATTTGTGAATTTTCTTATTTTTTCAGAAACAGATTTTTAAATATTACAGGAATTTGGAATAGCGACATCAATGCTATGTTATTTTTTTAAATTTTGTCATGTAAAACTATATCGGGTCTATTACGACTAATCGTTCATAATAATAATCGTTTAATTTTATTTTTTCATTCGTTTATAATTTCATTCTTTCATTTTTTAGTTTTTTTTTTAAAATTCATTTATTATTTAATTATTTTTTTCATTATTTTATTGCTTTATAATTGTATAATTCTAGTAGTTTATTTTTTTTTCTTTTATAATTTTATCTTTTATTCTTTCATTATTTTATCTGGAAATGTAAAAAATTTCATTAACAACGTTGTTTAGTGGTTACGGTTCTCGGCCATGAATCCGGTGGCCGGTGGTTCAAATCCCGGCGTGCGCAGTTAAATTTGATTTGATTAGCTTGTGTTATTTCACAATTGGTTAATTAAAAATTATTTATTTTATATATGTGGCACGTTTAAGAGTGGCAGATACTTTCAGTATCGCCCTGGTGAAGGACCACTATTCAGAATCGAAACATTGTTTTAAATTACTTTAGCCGTGTTTGGTGATATTATCTGAATGGCCAGGAACTTCCTCTTCTCTATCTCCTTCCCATTCCACTATCTTCCGTCTCAAAACAACTCCAATTGGAATAGCTATAATTTCCTTGGCTTTATGTGGTTGGAAACGGGAAAAATAAAATGAAATATAAATATATATTGATTATTTAAATCTTAATTAAAAGTGCGAGTTTTGTAAAAAAATAAGTCATTTTAAACATCTTCGGTCATTTGATAAAGAACTTGGAAATCAGTAACTAACTTTCCAGTACATTTTGAAGATTCATGAACACATTTTGTTTTCTTAAGTTTGTTTTTGTTTCATTAAGTTTATTCGATTGTGTTATTATCACAAGAAATGCGAGGTTACACGAAAAGAAACATTTGCCTGGTGATGTTGTTGGTTTTTTTTGGAGTTTTGTTAGTTTCTTCACTTATAGTTTTTAGATGTACCTACTCCTTTTGCAATCATCAATTGTAATATTTTCATAACACGACTCTGTTTACATTCACTGCACGACAATATTGAACTTGGTGATGAAATTTGCAATATTTAATTGATATTTCATGAGGTTATTGATACGAGCAGTGAAATAACTTTCACTCTCAACTACGACGAGAATTTGAATCATAAAACAAATAACATATGTGTTTTAGTAACAAATGAATAACACTAGCGTCGGATTCTTTTTTTCATTTCTTGTATCTTCCAACGTAAGACTTTTATGAAAGGAAGGTTACAAAATGAAGTGATAATTTGAACAGGACATTGAGATGTGGAATAATGACAAAACTGTTTTAATGTTCACAAACACGATAATAATTTTACAAATTTCTATACAAATTGTTTTGGTTAACGTTTACAGATGAGTCTTTCATCGTTATAAGAGCGCTCCCAGCATCGCTTTTTGTTGCTTCTTGAGATAGATCACATATTTTGTAATAAATTCTGCTAGATATTGATAATCACGTTCTATCCAACCAGACCTAATAAATAAGCACAATAAAGCCCGCCGCCACTGGTTACTTCATATCAAACCAACCGCGTTACTAATTAACGTGATATCGGGCAATAAGCTGAGTCACGGTCTGAACGCACGCTCCCAGTTAACTGCATACACCTGCGCGATGGGAATGTGACACCCACGCTCCCTGTTTTACCGACATTACCAGTGACAGCGTGTGGCCTTGACAAACAAGATTAACTTAAATTGACAGGGCGGGAAATTAATCGATTTGCGGTTGGTGGTTTGACATTTGACTCGCATGATTTTTTATCATTATGATTGATGAAAGATAAAATGGCTGTTATAATTTTCTTGTGTTTGGCAAAATAAGTTAGAGGTCCAAGTACTTTTTTTGCTTCTTATTAAGTTCACATCTTCAAAATTTGATATTGCCTACAACGGAAAATCAGAGCATATTCAGAATTTATTGATTATATTTACTCAACTTCAGGGACAACTTTCCCTGGGTGCCATTTATTTTTGCGTTGCTCTAAAAAGTTATATATTTGCGCAAACAAGTTGTTATTTAATGAAAAATAGCGTATTATACTATTTTAGAAAAGGACTTAATTGTTAGATTTCTAAATTTATTCCTACTATTTCCATATCGATCGTGTTATTACCAAAAGGAATACAATGAGAGAGGAAAGCAAACTTTTGCCTGGTGATTATGTTGGTTTCTTTTGGAGTCTTGTGAATATCTTGTTTCTAGAAAATTCCGTGGGTCACTTATAGAAGTAGAAGGTGAATACCCAGTGGCATCACTAACTTGGCATGTTATTCAGTTCTTATCTACAAAATATGTAAGATCGATGAATCCTATTTTTTTTATTTACAGTAACCGTTCGTGACGATTTTATGCATTAGACATATTACATCCGACCAGGTTATTCTTTACCCAAGAGAAAACCGTCCATTTTATGCTTTAAATCCATCTTTCCAAATCCAAGTTGTTGCAGTCTGGGTACTCTTTGGGGTCTTGTCAAACAAAAAGGTGTCATGGACTGTACTGTCATCCGCGATGCAATGAAATGACCTTTTGTCGTGTGAACCAACCGTGTGCAACAAAAATAAAGTCGGAGACACAACCGATCCTTGTGGCACGCCCGGCATTTATTAAATGTGAGGAAGGGGTAAAAAAAATAAAAATTACTTAAAATACAAGAAAAAAACATTGGTGTAAATATTATGACATTTGACCTCACTGCTCTGGAACTCTCGATACTTTTGCACAAAATTTTTTTTTAGATTGATTTGCACTATGACCTATGTGATCTCAAACAATTATGCAACTTCAACCCACGTTAAAATTATTTAACCCATGTTAAAATTATTGAATCAGCTTATCAATGGGATATCACGAAATTTGATGAGATGACTCGCGGGTTTGTTTCTTGTTTCAACACCAGAATAAGAGGACTGTAGCATCCTACAGATGATACTTATCTCGAGATGAGATAACAATAAATACATAAAAGAAACGTCGCTGGTACAGTAAGAGAGTCGTTTAAAAGGAAGGCAGCGCAATCAAAAGGTAATGCACGCTATAAAAGTGCTTTATTTAAGTAATTCTGTACCTACTTGAACAGGGTTGAATAAGAAGTGAGAATTGGATTAAAATATTTCTAGAGAAGGTAAGTAGAATAAATTTTACGTATTTTTTCTTGAAAAAGTCAGTTTTTTAATTTAAAAAATATTGATAGTAAATAAATTTAAAAAATTTTAAATTATAAAAAAAATATTTATAATAAATAAATTTATAAAAAACAGTTTGTTTATAAATGAGTCCTGCTGTGTAATTATTATTCCACGAGACAGCTCTTTCGCCTTCTAATCAATCTGTAGTGAAGCCAATTGCAGACGATATATTTATAATATTTCCATACTGTCACATATAATGAAAAACAAATTGCTTTATAAAACAATTTTTTTAAAACTTAATTATCTATTAGGAAACCAAATTCATATGATGTTTGGGACCAAATTTGGTTTCCTTATATTTAAAGGGTTAAATATTGATTCCCGAGTAAACTGTCGGAAATTATGTATAGTCATTAATTACCCTTTACAGTTCCCCCCTTTTGACAGCCTCCGTGGTCGAAGTGTAAGTCTCTCGATTAGCAATCCGAAGGTTGCAGAGTGGAAGATAATCTCAGTATCGTCATGGTTTAAGACCACCATTCAGAATTTAAATTACTTTAGCCGTGTTTGGTGATCAAATATGAATAGCTCCACCGTATTTTTTCCCATCTCCTTCCCTCCCCACTACATTCAGCATCACAACATACCCCAATTAGGGATTCCATATTCTCACTGGCTCCAAACGGTTGGGAGCAGCTGGCAGTCTTGGGCGGATTAAGAAAGGTATTTTTTATTCCATTACAGAGAATTTTTCAAATACCTCGAATACGACCCATTTCCTAACGCCCATTCTGTCCACTGTATGGCGTGGCGGGCGGCGCGGTGGACTCAAAGCACAAAGCACCCACGTTGCTTGCTTGGGTGAAGCTTAATAGGTAGGCCACGACATTTGGCGAAAATGGCGCTCATTTTCTTTTTGCTTTGGTACATTAATATCTCGCTCAACCAAGAAGGCGGTTGCAACTAAATTATAAATCAAATTTATCGTACTAAGTATTCATTGTAGACAGTTTCTCTTTGATTTTCTTTGTCTAAAAATTTTACCTTAAATGTAATAAATTTATGAAAATAATTTAAAAATAAATAAAATAACAAATAATGAATACCAGCCGTCCAATAACGGAGTATAAAAATACTATTAAATAACAACGAATGAATATTAACCGTTCAATAACGGTGTACAATAATATGTAAATATAAAACAATAAGTGGACATGTAAAAATAAACCAAATAAGAAAAGGCAATTAAGTTTGAATTAACTGGAATAAAGAAAAAAAGTGGTGTTTCGGGGGCTATCGCTAAATTTGTCCGAAATCTTGCCACGTAGATGTTATAATTTTGAAAGGTTGGGAGGAGGTGAAGTCGGTTCATTGTGAAGGAATATGTAAAATTTATTTATGTACGGAAAAAAATATTTTATCTGGTCTCCCATAATAGTTTACATTGTTCCCACTATTATGTTTCCAGGTATTGTAATTTTTATGTGTACTGGAATTGGTAGGATTGAAATCGGGATAGGTGGTTCTTATTGTCTTTTTACATTTATTTTACTTTACTATAACCACATGTACCTACGAAATAATGGAAATAATAAATGGAATATATTATTTCAGAACAAAAACTTCGTGTTCAATTCTGTTATGGAGAGAATACATAGACTGGACAATGAACTAATAGATTTCGCTGATATTTTAGATTTAAATCTTGACACGTTAAATTAAATAAATTATAAATAACGAGTAATCATAATTTTTGCAAAGTATCTATCTTTAAAAAAATAAAATGTTTAATTTCTTTATTACTACGTACAACATTTTGAAGAATTCTTTAACGTTAGTGTTATAATAACAAGTATTTTATGTTTTTTTAAGCCTTTTTAAATATTTTATACATTGGTTTTCGATTTAATTTATAGTTGTTATGTAAACGCCCAAAGGGCTTTAGTAAATAAATTAAAACGATTGAGTTCCATCGAGTAATTCCTAAAAGTTGAAAAAATATATATTCGAGGTATTACTGTATGGGTCGGACTTTCACCGTGCTAATAATACAACAGTAACTCTAATGGCGAATCAGATCTTAATGAAGGCTCAAATGATATTATGAGTTCTGGGATAGAGAAACGAAACATTGCTTTATTTTTTTACAACATTTTAACAGAATTTTAATAAATTTAGGTTATTGACAAACCAGAGTTCTTTACTTATTACTTTAAATACTAATTCTTAAGCTTCGTCCATATTATATACGAGTATGTCTTTATAATAAACATAATCAGCATATCTACCGTTGAACAAAGGTCTTCCTAAAAACATGCCATCGATCTTTCCCGAAAAAAATACTTTGTAACAATTTTTTTTCTTTATTCAGATGATAACATTTTTTTAAATCCAGTCACTCTCAATGGCTAATTTGTTTCTCACAACCAATTAGCTTTTAAAGACACGAATCTTGTTTTAAAAAAACTAGTAAGTAGATAAATTATTTTCCTTTCACGAAAATTACTAACCACGTTCATAAAGTAGATACCAATATCAAATTTCTTAACATGTGTCACTACTTAAAACTAATAAGACTAATTAGTTTATTCAAAATAGGAGAAACAAATTAGCCATTAACAAATTTCACAGCAATCGACTAGACACCTTAAATCACGTTTTGTTTTCAAAACTAACTTGAAACGGAAACTGGTGTCAGTTTAGCATTTTTTTAGCTCTCGAATTTTCACCACGAAAAAGCTCACACTGATTTATTGGAACTAATCGATACAAAAGCTGTAAATTATCATTTTTAAAACTTTGTACCATCTATTTTTTAGCCATGCCACCATTAGGAATTTCAGTGAAGTCCATTTGTAAAGCGTTACAATTATGTCAAAACAGACGAAAGACTTCCTCTTAACTCTAATTTTATAACTCTGCACGAATGAGATTTAGCACAATAGATAAAGCTATAAAATAATTTTAAGAATTGATTTAACAAGATGAAAGTGATACAATGAAAACATGTTTATATAGAACAACTTGAAAAGGTACAAAATCAGTTCCCGTCACGGGATTACTACGCCGGTTTTGCAATGTTTCGTGGATCAAGGATAAAACTATAGCAATTTAATTTTTTATTGTTCAATATTAATATTCATTTAAAATACAATTATGAAAAAAAAGTAATTAAACTATTTATTTACAAATTTTGCCATGAAAATACTAGATCAGGTGAGCAGGATACTTCCAAAAACTCGATTTCCTACCCTAAAAAAGCTTGTGTTTTTCTTGAATATTTTATTTATGCATTAATTTAAATAATTGAAAACATATATATTTAGTATTTTTGCAACACGTTCCGGAATGGTGAATACTTTCATTACCGCCCAGGTAATGAGACCACCACTCAGAATTGCTTGAAACGGCTTTAGACGTATTTGGTGACCACATCAGAATACCAACTTTTCTCTTCCTCGTCTCCTTGCCTTAGTGTCACTGGCTCCAGACGAATGGGAGCAGTTGGGACACTTCTGCAGTAATAAATGCTGCTCATAAAAGTGCAGAATGAATATCATTGTGAGTTTTCATCAATTCTTTTATAATATTGAATCCATTCAGAATATAAAAACCAATGCTCTAAATGATTTCTTAATGCTTTACGGCTTGTTCATATCGTGTCCGACGCGAATAACGTATAATTCCGGGCTTCCGCGACGGGACGCGCCCAAATAATCTCAATTTACGGTCTAGTCAGTGCTCGTGAGTATTCAATGAAAAAATACCATAATCCGCTTGTGACGAGCAGGTAGGCAGTGTAGCCAGGTACTCGGGGAATTGATGTCTCTGAGGAGGTGGTAGGCAACGCGCGACATCGGAACAAAGAACTGCCCTCAAAAATTATATTGTATTTTAAGGCTGGCCGCATACATACGTTTTCCGTATTCGATTTACGAATTAGTTTTCCGTATTCGGAATTCCGTGAGACTAGCGCAAACGTTCGTTTTTCTTCATTCGGAATGTATAAACGTCAGAACCAGTGTTGCCAACAAGGGCGATATATCGCCATTTAGGCTACTCAGAGCCATGTCCCGAAATTCTCTAGCCACCCCCCCCCCCCCCCCCATGAAATTTATTTTTCTGGGGACAAATTTTATATTTTTTTGAAATTCTCTAGCCACCCCCCCCACGAAATTTTTTTTATTTTCACGTAAAAACATCAATTTTAAACATGTCCCACCTAACAGCAAATTCGGCTACTTTACGCTACCTTATGTATGAGAAACGGCGATATTAGGTCAAGATCCGTTGGCAACACTGAATTACGAATGGAAATTTCCGTACTTTTGCGTCGGCACAAACAAACTGTATGCAATAGCTGCGTTCCACATGACGTCATTAGGTTTTTTCCATTCGTTTTCTCCGAACGCGCCGGCTGGCATTCGGAACGTGCGTAAGGAATTTGTTCCGTTCGGAACTAAAACGAACGTGTGCGGCAGTTAATGTATTTTCTACTGATTCCGTGCATTCGGATGTCCGAATACGGAAAACGAATTCGTAAATCGAATACGAAAAACGTATGTATGCGGCCAGCCTAATACTCAATATTTAAGTTCATTCGTATCTCGTTAGAAAGCTTTTTAGATTTCTTATATTTTTTTTTAAATTTCAACGGTACCTATAAATATAACTAAACAATACAGACTTACAGATAACCTGATAAAATAAAATAACAATTAAATCTGGCATTCAATCGCACGATTACACCGGAGTGTATAAATGAATAAAGGAAAATGTGTGACTTTTCTGCTTCGAATGTTTATTTTCTTCTGTGGTAACTGCCAAGCTTAAAAGTAAATATTCTTACATAGCAGAACTTTTTAAAAATAACACGGAGGAAAACAAGTGTAAAAGCAATATACAAATATGGGTAAGTAAACATGAAGATCAGGAAATCATACAAATTATTATGATTAACACTAACATAACTAGTGAACAAACGTGAAGATCAGTAAATCAACAATAATGCAGATGAGGTCGACAAATTTGAAGATGAGGAAATCATGATGTAACACCATCAGAACAATCTGTAGTCTACCTTGGAACAGGAATCACTGGTGAGGAGGTCTGAGAATATACTGTTTTACTAAATTTGTTTTTAATAGCCATTATGTCACAAAAAAAAACCCAAGAAAGAGTGAAATTATTAGCATTTTTACCAGTTTTCATTATCAAGATAACTTTATTTCAATCGATTCCAAGGGCATCATTAGTGAGACATTATTTGTTTGACATTAATAATATTTAACAAAAAGTTGCCGTGATTCGTAAATGTTTATTATATTTTTTTCGCATAAGATACCTTTATCAAATGCCTGTCAATCAGCTCTCTTTACAATCTCACAAATGAATAAAATAATATATTTTTTCAAGGTTTTTTTTATTAGGTTCCAATGAATACTTAATTTGTTTGTCTCAAATGGTGGCCGACGCCTGCTCTATCAACGCAGCTCTAGTGGGTGGCCCAAGAAATTTATCACAACTGTCACAGCCCAAAGGCATTAAAGAAGGATCAAATTTGTCATAAATAAGCTGATCGATTTATCTCGCAAGGAGAGTCGCAGCCCAAACCCAAACCTGGCGACATCTGTTGAGAAACTGCCGAATTACTTTCCAAAGGTACGATTTAGGGGAAAATAAACGGGAACCTTGTGAATGAATTAAATTGTAAATGTGTGGTGGTAGTCTTATGGTAATAATTTATGGAATTAGATTTGAAATTTCACGGTGGTAAGTAAAGCATTTGGTGCCCTGATAGTAACGGCTATTTTAAAAGCTGATTTAACCCCTATACCGGTGTCTACCAAACTCCGTGCCGTAGTACACGTGTGTGCTGTAATTACAAGTCTCAGCTGTGCCGCGAAGGAATAAACCACAAAATTGTTAATTTTAAAATTTCTTTATTTAAAAATAAATTCAACATATACTTACAAGTCACTTTGTAAATAGTGGTTGCTGTGGCCTGTGACATAGGGATACATTTTGGCTGGCAAATTCGGAGCGTAGTGAGTGAGAATGAGTGTGAGTGAGTGAGTACGCACACCCGCTCTGTGCCGCGTGTTGCCAATAAGAGGCTAGATTTGGATAGCGACTTAATTTTAGTAATATGGTGTCCGGCCACTTGTAAGTTCTTACTTACTATGCGTCGAATACATTTTGTGACATAAATTTTTAATTGTTTTAAAACAAACGCGTTTTGACAGAATTCTTTCTTGAAATCAAATTTCATCCTTTTCACCCATGAAATTATTACCACCAATGTACATATATGTTTTCACTATGATTTACTTTATTCATATTAATAAATTACCTACATTTACTTTTTAATGTCTTTTTATTTGGTGTACCACGGAAAAAAACCCATTTACCAGTGTGCCGTGAAGTATCAAAGTTTGGTGGGCTCTGCCCTAGACTATGGTCAACTGTGATAAATACCTCAAATTCTAACTACCTTACTCACTCTCTTCGAGAATTTCTCTTCTTTCTTTATCAAAGCTCTTTATTTTTTATGCCTTTCGGATACATTTGAAAAATAAGGTTACTATTATGGATTGAGGAGCACCAATCAACTCGTATTTGACACACAATCATTGCTTCATTAACATGCATGTCGTTACTACGCGATACATGCTCAAACCATCTAAGCGTCCTTTTCTTAATATTACTTATTACGCTTGCATCAACCTTGCGTTATTTGCGAATCTCCACATGTTTCATTTTTTAACGTTTTGTATGGTCTGTCGATGGTAACAATCAACACTTGTCTGTATCTGTTTATTAATCAAATTAAAAATCCAAGATAATATTTTAGCACGCGATGGGATTCCAGTTAAATGATACGTTTATTTCTACCTTCTTCAGAGAAGTAGATACTTTTATTATATCCTGGTGAAGGACCATACAGAGAAGTAGATACTTTTATTATATCCTGGTGAAAGACCATACAGAGAAGTAGATACTTTTATTATATCCTGGTGAAAGACCATACAGAGAAGTAGATACTTTTATTATATCCTGGTGAAAGACCGTACATAGAAGTAGATACTTTTATTATATCCTGGTGAAAGACCATACAGAGAAGTAGATAATTTTATTATATCCTGGTGAAAGACCATACAGAGAAGTAGATACTTTTATTATATCCTGGTGAAAGACCATACAGAGAAGTAGATACTTTTATTATATCCTGGTGAAGGACCATACAGAGAAGTAGATACTTTTATTATATCCTGGTGAAAGACCATACAGAGAAGTAGATACTTTTATTATATCCTGGTGAAAGACCATACAGAGAAGTAGATACTTTTATTATATCCTGGTGAAAGACCGTACAGAGAAGTAGATACTTTTATTATATCCTGGTGAAAGACCATACAGAGAAGTAGATACTTTTATTATATCCTGGTGAAAGACCATACAGAGAAGTAGATACTTTTATTATATCCTGGTGAAAGACCATACAGAGAAGTAGATACTTTTATTATATCCTGGTGAAAGACCATACAGAGAAGTAGATACTTTTATTATATCCTGATGAAAGACCATACAGAGAAGTAGATACTTTTATTATATCCTGGTGAAAGACCATACAGAGAAGTAGATACTTTTATTATATCCTGGTGAAAGACCATACAGAGAAGTAGATACTTTTGTTATATCCTGGTGAAGGACTATACAGAGAAGTAGATACTTTTATTATATCCTGGTGAAAGACCATACAGAGAAGTAGATACTTTTATTATATCCTGGTGAAAGACCATACAGAGAAGTAGATACTTTTATTATATCCTGGTGAAAGACCATACAGAGAAGTAGATACTTTTATTATATCTTGGTGAAAGACCATACAACTTCGAAAAGCTGCTAAACCGTGTTTAGTGTCTAGCTCTGAATAGCCGTGTACCAACTTACTCCTCTACCTCATCTCCATCCTCTCCCCACGCCTTGCTATATGAGAATCTTTCGTTTCTACAACTCTTTCTTGAGTTCAACGATTGAGTGGAACGATTCGCTCCTCCCTCTTGGTGTTTCTTCCCTCTTATAACATAGGTCTCTTCTAGACCTATGTCCGCTCCTTATTCCCCACGAAAGAACCTTGACTCAGAACCCCCAAAGATGACATAGGCTCTGAGGGAAATAATTTTTCTCAGGGTCGTCTGTAAGAAGTGAAAGTAAAAATCACAAAATAGGGAAAGTCAAATTCTCACTGGCTCTGGATGTGCGTAACCGTTGTGCGGGTTTCACATAAAAAACTGCTACAAGACAAAGGTCATCAATATTACAATTCCTCTTAGGGCCTATGTTGTCTTTGGGGATGCTCTGTGGAAGATCTTTTTAAGGAAAGAAGGAGAGGATGCGATGCGGTGATCCAAGAGAGTCCTGCTGAAGAGGTCAAAAGGACCCCCTCAATCAGTCTCTCGCGATCTGGCCTCAGTTGGTGGATAAACGCATCCACCACCAAAACCCAAATAAACCCCACCACGTGAATTCGGGCACCCCTGCTAAGTCAAAAAACGTAGCGTATCACTTGGGGTGACCTATGAAAGAGGTGTTGGTTATCCAACAAATGGTTTGCAATAAAAGGGGCGGCGGTACCAAATGAAAAAATGGATTGCAATATTTGTTTAAAGAATACGAGCTACTGACAAAATTTAATTTTGTTTACAATCAGTGAATAAAAGAACTTCGGTGTTTTGTTAAGGCCTCTCCTAATAGGTGCTTGGTTTGCAGCTTTTTGTAAAAATAAAATAAGTTATTCGTTCTTACAAGCCGAACCCCATTCTGCAGGAATCCAATAATTTGCTCTGCAACAAAAAGCCTAATAAGGTTTTAAATTATCGGCATTTTTTTCAGGACTATTATTCGTTCAATATAAAATGGGCACAAGTTGCTATCGAAAGAAAACAGTGGTCACCCAGTGGAATGAAATAGCAAGATAGGCCTTTCGATTCCGATGATGACCTTGTGTCAATCTGGTAAATATTAAGAAGTCAAAATATACAACAAAAAGTAATATTTTCAAATTTTATCTTTTGGCATATTTTTATTACGTACAAGATTTAAACTCGGCAAATCTATAAAGAATATGGTGGTTTATTTTTAAGGTACTATGCCGTGTTGCGCTACCTTCTTCTTCAGCCAAAGTTTCGGACAACAATAATCCAATCTTCTAAGAGTTGGTATTGCAGTAAAATTTAAATTTGTTTTCTGCGTTACGGTTTGGTGTAGCCGTCAATTACATATTAACTATTGAGCTTAATCCAGAAAATTTGAAACAGAAAAATCATAAATAGATACGGTCACATCTAGGACTCGAACCCAGGAACCTTGTCTTGCCCGGAAACCGCTCTACCAACTGAGATAATGGGACCCTATCTCCCTCGGTCAAATTTATGTAGCTGTATTATACGTCGAATAAGAACTATCAGACTTGCCTAGACTTGCAGAAAAGTCAATAGATGTCGCACATTAAAATGAAAAAAAGATAAGTTTATCTAAAGACTGTGTCTAGATTGCATTTAGTTCGGGTTGAATCTTGCGACCACACATAAAGATGCCAATGAAAATGTGCGTTGAGAAAAATTACTACAATGTTGGTAAAGTAAAATAAATTAAAATATAATTCATTGTTACTTAACCATAAGATTCCACTATAACTTAACTTAACTAGAATACCGCTATACAACTCGAAAATTCTTTTCGATTCTCTCTAGAGTAGGCCTCTAGCGTCTTTTACAACACTGGTGTTAACTTACGAAAAGACGCCGGTGGAAATGCCTGATTGTAGGTGCCGACCGGAACACAAAAAGCCGATTTCATTCAATAGAATAATTACATTCCGGCGAATTAACGTAAAAACACATCTCAATCATTGAAAGTACAGCTTACACTCTGCAATTTGGTTGTCAATCATTTAAATTACTTATCCCCTTGTGCTGGGTTCACGCTCTCAAAATGCCGATGTTTCATTTTGTTTTTAAATATTTTTTTGCTGTTATTTGTCTTTTATCATTGAAACATTATTTTTTGATGTGTGATGCCGCACATATTTTATGTGTGATACCACATTCTTTCCCACTTCCCGAAGCCAATTGAAAAATGGCACTGTTTTTTCAAATAGTAGTTATTTGAATTAATATTTCGAAACTTTAAAGAGCCTGAATATTTAGTTATATTTACTTAGCAAAGCTTCTAAATATCCAGTTAAATGAGGTTGTGTCTTTGTCGAAAAAAAAAATATTTAAAGATCTAATAACGATAGGAATAAAAGATATATAACAATTCCAACAAAATTCAGGTCTAAAATAAAAACTTACCTTTTAAGCTATCATATCCTTAAATTGAATATACCTACCGTTCCTGAAAGAAAGTCCAATTATATCCAATTTTCCAATTATTTCCTAAATCCTTCATCTAAATTTCGCTAATAAAATATTAGTTAATGTTAATCAAGTGTCAATCTCAAGTAACCTAACCTAATAACCTACCAGGTAAGTATTGTACTGTATATTATCTCCATCTATAGTTAGTAATAACATAGATCATGGTGGAAATATATTTCTACAGCGCCCTTGAGGCGATTTTGCACAAAAACGGCGATATACAAATCGTTCGCAAATATCAACATTTTGACGGTTTATATCTTTGATACAACCTTTTAAGTATTTTAAAAAAATCTAAAAGTTCGGTCCTCAGCATGTTTTAATAAATAATACGATCCATTTGTAAAAAATATGAATAGTTCAATATTTATAAAATTATTTTCGTTGCAGAAGACGACCTCACTAGGCAATACCACTCGAATCCATAATCTTACATTTATTTTAATATGTTTATATTCTGCATGAATTCTGCATGACATAATATCATTTTTGTATTTCGGTATGTGACCTGTGAAAGATTATGCTATCCTGGTGAGCTAAGTCGTCCGGGGTACGAGGACGCCAATGACATTTAAGCGCCCTAAAGTGGCGCCGTGCCCTTTATTTTAATAAATCTTTGGACTTTGATTTCATGAGGTTTCACGAAGATTTCATGTTGATAAATTGAGTTAAATTAATGAAAAAAAAACTTCAACACCGTGTAATGAAAAAATGCTTTATTGAGTTCTTCAGAACGGTCATCTCAATAGTTAATAAATTAACTGGGTAGGTATGTATGGACCATATGTTGATGGAATGCCTGAGAAAGTTAATCATTATGTATAAAGTTCACCTAACAATATAAAAGAAATTTACATTCGCTGCCATTAAAACTAAACTAGAAGGTGAATACTAAGCACAACATATCTCTGAATAGGAAGTTATGCATGCACCATTTGTTATGAGTGATCAAATAAACAAATTATCAATGAAATATTTAAGAAATTCAGACATTAACCACGAGCAACCTACGAATATCTAAATATAATATGCATAAATGAATGTACAAAACTGTCTGTTTGTTCTCTATTCAATTATATAATTATGCTTTGGTGAACTAATTATTTTTTGCTATTAACGCTCTACGCAAAACATTACCTCCGTGGTCGAGAGAATTGCTGTCGGCTCGCAATCCGAAGGTTGCGGGTTCGTAAATATGTTTTATTTAATCGATTTATGCTATTTCACAATTTATTAATGTTAATTTATTGTATACTTACAGCACGTTCCAGAGTGGGAGATACTCTCAATATCTCCCTGGTGTAAGACCACCATTTATAGTTTTAAATATGGTCAGGTATTTCCCCACCTTCCATTTCCCATCTCCTACCCCTCTCTACTACCTTACAACGAGACCCAATTGGGGATGACATAGTCTCACTGGCTTCAGACGGTCGGGAGCATTTGGGACTCATGCGCGGTTTTCACATAAAAATACCCCCACGCCACTTTAAATATTTATTTGTTTTCACCGTTCATATTATCTAAACTGATGTTATATTTGAAAAAATATCTTTTGAGTACCTACGACTTGGCGGTAATGTAAAAGTCCCGCGAAGTTTTAGCATAAAATATATTCATTTCACAAATAAATTAATCTGAGAGATAATTCAATGCCAATAATAATAGTGAGATTAAGGACGGGTTGTTTCGGAGAACTTGAACAATTCTTCAAATTTCAAAGTTAATTTTCAAGTTCTGAGAAAGATATTTTTAAGTTATGTTTTTATTTTAGTTCTTTCAAGCAACTAGCCTATAGTGATATAATAACAGAATTTGAATAGGACTTTCACAGAACCCATAAATGAACGTTGAAATTTGATGAATTGTTCAAATTCTCCGAAACAACCCGTCCTAAGGCTTCTCTAATCGGGGTATGTTGTGAGGCTGAAGGTAGTGGACAGAGGAAGGCGATGGGATATAGGAAGGCGGAGTATTCAGATCTAGTCACCAAACACAGCTAAAGTCATTTTAAGCAACGTTTCGATTGTGAATGGTGTTTTTTCACTCGGCTATGTTCTATTTGGCATTTATTCAATTTTATTGATCGAAATAAAAAAATAATTTCACATCATTTCATGGTTTATTTTACGTAAAAGTGAGCAAAATTTTAAACAGTCTTTAAGATATTTAAATACTCTGAAACCCGGGCAACGCCGGACAAGTACCGCCAGTCGCCATTAGATATGAATTGTATTAGAATATTTCCAGTCGAAATATAAAACACTTTACTCCAATTTAAATCGTATCGCCCCCGTTTGTTTTTTGTGTTCGCCTGTCGTCGAGTAATTTATTTCGATTCCATCAAAATAAATATAGATTTTTTATGGAGCAGTTAATTTATTGAAGCCCAGCAGCCAGTATCGCTTTCTTGGAAGTAATTTACTGCCTCAAAGCTCAAAATGTGGAAGCTTAGACTTACAACAGCTCTACCGGTTTCCCGGCACCTTATTTATAGCCATTAGACTGAATTGTATCGAGTTTAAGCGGCGAGCTTAAGCACGGTGAAATTATTGATGTATTAAGTTCAATACGTCATCACTTTGTACGCTAAGGCTTAAATTGAATCGAATACGTTATTGTAATTTACGTTTTGGGAAGTAGGTATAGAAGAAATAATGGATGATTGTTATATTCTTGTCTGTTGGAATTTCGTGCTTTTTTATTGCGTAGATAGTTTGTTGGATGGAATCTAAATAAATAAAAAATTACTCTAGTTTCTGACATCTTTATGCGTTTGAAACAATCTGATAACGTTTGTTTAAATTGATTGTTAGTTAGAAATTTAGACAAGTGTTTTAAGACTGCCGCCATAATACTGGATAGAGGTTTACTCTGGCTGAGTCCCACGTTCGATTGCCGATGAAGTGAAAAAAAAACTGTTGGTACTACCATGACGCCACGTTGAAGTTTCTTGTTAAGATTTAACTTTTATCAACTTAACCCTATTAACCTGCTTTTTTAATATAAATACTAATTATGTGTCAATATAACTAACATAATAACACTTATTTTAACCCACACAAATTGTATATTTTGTTTAAGAAGGTTACATTTTAGTTTAATAAAATGTAACCTTCTTAAATCTCAAGAAAATTAACGTAAATATTTTTTTCTCTTCACTTTAACTTATTTAAGGATCATAATCTTATAAAACATAAGAATGATAAAACTTTGGTACAATTATTCACACTTTATTTCTGTATTCTTGTATTCTTCGCCGACTTGGCTAATAATGGTATTCTTACATATAAAATTGGGGCACTTACCCCTTAGCGCAGTCTCTCTTTGCAAGTCCTCGTCGTTCTCGTTGGCACGGAGAAGTAATGCAATTGACGTATTCATTAGAGAGATAGTTCATAAAATACATACTAAAAAGTGATGAAAACGGTTGATTTGTCTTCAAGTGTTAAAAACTTTAATTATTACACGACTTCGGTTAATTCTGTTTTCCCCGCGGAAATAAAGAAATAACGCGGTCATTATTCAGCAAGGGAACACATAATATAACTGTTTAAATATATTGTAACTTGCTATATTTATCACGGAAAATATTTATCATTATTTCTCAGATTAGAGAGATCTTAAATGTAACATTTTTACTGAACAAAGTTTGCTGTACCTACGCCATTCACCTACCACTTTAAATTACGAACACATTAATAGTAAAATGAACGTTGTGTACACAATGATTTGAAAATTTCACGGCCAAAAGTATTAAACTGATTTGTTTTTGGGGTACAATGCCGTGTTTCGTTACATCCTTCTTAAGAGGAAGCTTCAAGCCAAAATTGTGTAAATTTTTGGTTTGCCTTATATTGTCACGAATATAGGTAATAGGCATTAAAATCGCTTGGCAAACGGAGTCTAGAAACGCTCGATTTCAAGCAAAAAAGCGGTTTTAATTTATTTTGTAAACATTTTATAAGAAAGAAAAAAGTTAATCAAGGGAAACTGTCACAGATAATCTAAGCCATATATTTTTTTAATGTTTTTTCATTTATGCGTTCATACATTTCTATTGAAAAAATACACAGTTTACATTTATGTTGTATATATATTGAGTAACTACATTTTTTATTTGAAAGGAAACGATAGTAAAAGCTTCAATTTATTTAAAATATATTTTTTGGTTTTCTTAATGTAAACCAAATCGTTATAAAGATTTAGCCAATATAGTGATTTAGCATTTAGATTTGCTTTAAGCTAACGTTTCGGACAGCATTACAGTGTCCATCATCAGGTTAGATGTGTTGATGATGATGGAAACTGTAATGCTGTCTGAAACGTTGACTAAATAAGAGAGTAGCGCAACAGGGCATAATACTTACAAAATAAATCTCTATAATACTTTTGGCCATGAAAATCTCAAATCATTTTGTTCAAAGTTTTGTACAGATGTCTCTTGAAAAAAACATAGTAATTATTTATGGTACATACAATAAATGCAAAAAAATTAAATACATACGTGGTTTTATGTGAAACTGGTATCCACACGATCTATTTTGGAAGAGTCGTGTGAATTTGTTTTCAGTTAGAAGCATGAAGTTATTTAATAGGCATCGATTATGCTAATATTCTTTTAAAAAAATACAAATTAGAAACCTAACAGGTTTTTTAAAATCAGATTAACGCAAAAATTAACGTCAGTGTCCATTGAATCAGGCGCATTTTATAGATTATTTTTCTCATAAAAAACACATTATTTATCGCTCTGAAAAATGTAAACAGAAGCCAATATCCATTAGTTTAAGGCATTTAAATTTATTCTTAGAAAAAGTAAAAATACTCTTAACATAACCGCAGATTGTGGTTAAACTTAACAAATCAATTACACTGTCTTCGTCGTTTTGGTTTTGGAAGGTTTTAATGTCTTTATCAGACTAGACCAACAAATAAATTATCATTTAAATTGGCTTCAAACTTTGATTAAATTTCTCATGTATTTAATAAACAACGTATTTTATGATGTTATAAATATAAAGTGACGTTTTATTATGAAAGTAATGGGTCACATTATTGGTATTTGTGGGATGGTTATTAGGAACGACAGATTTTATTATAAACCCAAGATTTATGAAGAAAAGGTTAAATGAATTCAATTAGTTTTAATAACTTTATTAAGAATTTAATTTACATTTTTCTTTGTATTATTTCTATTATTTTTATCCTACCTACACAATTTTTATCTTCCATTATGAACAAGAAATCAAATACACACTTCACTTTCTGAGTTTTCGATTAAATTCAATTTGAGTCGGGTCTCCAGGATATTAATAATGAACTAGCAGTTAAAAACCCGCTCCGCGGGTTTTTTTCTGCTAGGCCCTGCGGGCGGCTCTTAAATTGGCTTCGCCCATTTTAAGTGATATTAACAACAGTTACATTTAATAGATAGATATTAGAACATTCACAGAGAGAGGGTGAGTATATATATTGTTAAAACATGGAACAGGAAGGAGTTAATTAATAATAACATGCTAAATTTACGCATAATAAGAATGACAGTTGTTTGAATAAAAGAAATTTTACGTATTTGTGATGGATTATTTCAAATGAAACACTTTTATTGACTACATGTCTACAACTGATATTAACTGTTATCGTACCTAATATAATTAGCTCATAGGAGACTTGCAGTGCTTGAATATGTGTTACAACCGTCAATGTCTATAAGTTGAATCAATATCGTTTAGTTTGTCACAATTAAAGATAGTTTTAACAAAGTTGACTTAAATAATAGATTATTACATATTGATTAATTGTACCCGTGTTTATGAATAAAAGGAGGGTAATTGTGCGATGACATTAGCAGTCGGTTTAATTAAAAGGTGTGAATTTTACTCCAACTGGTGGTAATTCTTTACCTACAACTGTTACTGTATCTAATAAAGTTTAAAGCTAGATTATATATACACCTTCATCAGGAGAGTAAAAATCTATATATAAAGGTAGATTATTACAATATAGCGCCCCTGAGGTGATATCTCACAAAAGCGGCACTATGCAAATTGTCCAATAAATAAATAAATATAATGTTTACATTTTATTGTGTATACACTGAAGTCAAAAATTAAATATAGATTGCAATTGGGAAAGACGAAGTGGAAGGAGGGGGGAGGGGTAAGAGTAGGCTGGGTTTATAATAATTAGGAATTACAATATCGTTAGACGGGAAAGACCAGTTGAGTGGGAAAATATTTAAAAGAGAGTTTATAAAAAAATTCTTGTTAATTATATCTGCTTTTATATTAATATGTTACCTCATTTCTAAAATTTCAAAATTATTTATAGTGAAGTATTTTAAGACCTGAAAAAAACAAATAGCATATAACCATAAAACAATATATTCATAAGACAAATAGCATTTAATAACGGTTATTCTAATAAATTGAAGTTGAAATACTAAATAAAAAAATTAAACACATTCTCTTCAAACGGTCTTTCTAAAGATAGAAATAAACAATGGCGTAGAATTCTGTTTGTGGATAACGATACTTCTAAAATTATATATATAAACAATCCTGGTACCATTCAACTGGCGTTTTACACTAATAACAATGAAGAAATATATTCTTAATAATAAAGATAGCAAAATTCAAACAAAAAAATCAGGAGTTTAAAAACTCAATTGAGATGATTGTAATTTCTTTTACAAAGGTAGAACCAATAGAAACTTTGAAGTCAGAACTAAAGAATATCGCAGGGCTATAAATGGAAATAGTGAATCTGAGTTTGCAAATAATCTTTTGAATAATAATCACACTTTCGATAAAAATTCAGGTCTTAAAATACTTCACTCAGGATATAAAACATCGTAAATAAATAATTTTGAAATTTTAGAAATTAGAAAACATGCCAATATAAAATCAGATATAATTAATAAGAAAAAAATATATAAATAATAATGATAAATGCCATTACAAAGTGATAAGCTTCCAGAAGAAATCTTCTTATAAAACGCTTGTTAATGGTAAGTAGTCAAGTATTGTGAGCTGCATATTTAAATATTCGCGCCAGGCATTTGGTTCGTTTTTAAACCGCCAGAGGTGGGCTCTGTCGGCCATCTTGAAGAAACGCGTGAATTTTTATAAACGTCATACATAATCACGTAACTGTGGAGAATTTTCATTGTAATGTAATTAATCCAATGGATTATGAACTTTCTAAAACATATTTTCTTCGATATTATCCAAAAATTATATGAGCAGAAACGATGCTTTTGAAGAAATCTCGTATTATTATGAGGCGATCCTATTTTAGTATGGAATCGTGTCTTAATATTCAAGTTACCCGAAACTGACAATTTTAATTTGACCAATCAGAGGGCCTACACCGTCCAGACGCTGGGACAATAATACTATCAGATAATTTTTCTAATGGCTTACAGTGATTTTTGACCAAAACTAAGGGTATTTTATTTTTTCAATTCATACCTTTATGCTTGAGTCTATCTAAGAATATGGATATAATAGTTTTTCAGAGGGAGATGAAGGCTGATAAATAGATTTTGAAGGATTGGAAAGAAATTAAAAAATTTTGAAAAAAATAATATTATAGTGTGAAGAAAATAAATTTTAAAAATTTAGGCGTATTGTATTGAATATGAAACTTATATTTGATATCAAAATACCGATGTAAAATTGTACCTACTACCTCCTACATATGAATTGTAAGTTCTTCCTGCCCTAAAATGAGTTCTAGCAAGAAATAAACACAATTAAAAAAAAAAAGATCTATCAAAAAATGTATATATAAAAATGCAAAAATCAGTCATTTTAAATACATGTGGGATTATAAAAGATTTTTTAAATATTTATGTTGAGGGATCAGTAGGATTTATAGGTTATGTTAGGAGTTCTACCGAGCCGAACCCTCTGATATGAAATTATCTGGAGTCGGTGAATTATTTTCCCATTTGATCTTTGGTGAGTTGACGTGTTGTTATTGTATTGTTTTGTATTTATTTTGCTTATATAATGCACTTGCATAATGTGGATTGAATAGAGGATCATTTGTGGTAAAGTGTGTAGAAGGGTTTAGTTTTTCCTATGGAGAAGATTTAACCCGGATATAAAGTCGGAAAATAAAAAAAATGTCATAAATAAACTACTAAGCGGCAATCCGTTTGCGTGACTAAAGCTCTCAAAAGCTCTCGAATGGCGAGCAAAGTTTTATAAATTTTTTATATCCTCTATCATATTCAGATGCGTTCTAATTAAGCTAGGTTCAATGAGTACTATAAAACCGGGGACCGTTTCCGGATAGTATTCGTGAGCACTCAGGCCGTATCTCACATTTTACTTCATTCTTTTAACAGCAACCCGGTCCCTTTGATAAAATTCACCAGGGTTATCATTTGATATATGGTTATGTCTCCTAGGTAGCCTGGTTCCCAAAGGTGTCTTCCTAGGTAGCTGAGCCTTGTTCCCATCAGGGCGGGACATTTGCGCCGTAGGTGAATTGGATTCTCTTCATCTCTTTAGGTTTCTCTTTTCATCTCTTGGTTTAAGGGATGATATTGATGAGATAAGATACTCAGACACCGAGGAACCCAAACCAGCCTTCAACAACACAGACTAATAGCTACTTCCTACTAGCAACCTGCAACTTGCTACCGGTAACCTGCTACTTGTTACCTTAACCTGCTACTTGCTACCTGCAACCTGCCACTTGCTACCTTTAACTGCTACCTGCTACCGTGTCCGAGTACAGTACGAGCTCGAGCAAATCAGCCCCGCGGCGGTAACAACAGGCGGCAGGTGATCTGCACGCTGGGTGGTCCTCCACTGTCATCACTCATTACCATTAGCCACTAGCGGCCCAGGGACGGGGAAAAGGATAAGATGATAATTATTAATTAATTTACAGACGTTTGTAGGTGAAAATTGAGGTAAGCATTGCAAGATCCTGATATTTGAGTTACAGGAAGGAAATAGATCAGTATTAAATTGTATTATTTTTGCGGAAGGGATGAATTCATACGTCCGTCACTCTTGGACACAGTGTCCCTTAGAGTTCTACCAATTCCCTTTTTTGCATTTAATTAGCACCGCACAGGGGGCCTTGATTAAAATAATTTCCATCGTGGCCTTTGTCTTCTTTGGAGATTCTGTGTGGGGGGTCTTCTTAAGAGGGAGTTCTGGGAAAGAAACATGTATGAGAGGTGGGTAGGAATCTGGCGGTCAGTATGTCCGGGAGCGACGAACGTATGAATCCATCCCTCCCACTGTGGTACAGGGCAGTAGGTCGAGAATCCTGTTGGAGAGGTCAAAGGGTCTCCCTCAACCAGAGTCTCCCTATTCGGCCCACCACGAACTAGGTGGGCAGACGCATCTACCGCTAAGACCTAGACAAACCTACCCCCATTGAGCCGGGGACCCCTCCTAAGTCTTCAAACGTAGCCAACCACTTAAGGTAGATGGCAGATGACCTATGCAATGAATAGTTCCCGGGGCGACGGTATATATAAACGCCTCCCAAATTGTTAAAACTACTTTGGTATCTATGTGAGGATGTTGTGTCAGCGCTTTATTAGCAGCAGACACATACCTGGACGGATGACGAACCTCGTGCTGGCACTGTTGGTGGATGCGGTATACTCTCGCTTCAGCAGCTGGTCCAGTTTCTTCACCACCTAGGATTCTTGCTGCAGAGTCTCTATCTTCAATCTTCGTGTCACCTGTTTCTGTTCTTCATTTTACTTAACTTAACCTCACTTTATTTTTGAAATATTTAAATTTTTTGTAATACCTGCATCAACTTTAAAGCGCCAATGAGGTGATATCTCACAAAAACAGCGCTATACAAATTGTCCAATATTATTATTATTATTATACCTTTTTCCTTCCTAGAACTTCCTCTCCTTCCTTTCCTTAAAAATACCCTTCACACAGCATCCCCCAAGATGACGTAGGGCTTGAGGGAAATAATTTACCTTGGGGCCTTCGATGTGGAGTGAAGAGTAAAAATATTAAATTAGAAGCTCATTCCTGTTTATGACGTATTGAGTGTCAGTACACTCAACCATTGCGAATCGAAACGTTAATATTGAGTTTGGTTTTGGATAGTGACTAGTATGGTTGTGGACAGTGACTAAATTAGTTGTGCACAACGACTAGTTTGGTTGTGGACAGTGACTAGATTGGTTGTAGACAGTGACTAGTATGGTTGTGGACAGTGACTAGATTGGTTGTGGACAGCGACTAGATTGGTTGTGGACAGTGACTAGTTTGGTTGTGGACAGTGACCAGATTGGTTGTGGACAGTGACTAGTTTGGTTGTGGACAGTGACTAGATTGGGTGTGGACAGTGACTAGATTGGTTGTGGACAGTGACTAGTTTGGTTGTGGACAGTGACTAGATTGGGTGTAGACAGTGACTAGTATGGTTGTGGACAGTCACTAGTTTGGTTGTGGAGAGTGACTAGTTTGGTTGTGGACAGTGACCAGATTGATTGTGAACAGTGATTAGATTCAACTTGACAAGATTTACTGCATGAGAGAGTAGTGACTTTTCGTCCTCTCTGGCGTAATCACGAACAACCGTCTTTTAGTTTGAGTATCAATTAATAGCGTTTTCCATATTGTTTTAATTATCAGCGAAAGTTTGTTGTCGGGAGGATCTTCCATTCCAACACGTAAGCAACAACAATTAAGAATGTTTCGCAAGATTCATTGCGAAAATTGCCAGATAGATTGCACCAAGTAGGACCAGATATATTGCGCGAAGCGCCAGATATATTGCACAAAGTGCCAGATGGATTATTCAAAGCTCCAGATTGTTAGCGCAAAACCAACAGTAATAATAATTAGCCTTAATGAGAAATTTGCTAATTACTCAACAGAAGGTATTTGCTACCTAATTAACAATATCGTGATTGTAATTTTTCCTTGTAATTACAAGGAAACATAATCACACGCACCAAATATGTATACGAGGTGTTCGATAATTTTGATGGAGTGCCCAGATACTTCTCGGCAAAAAACTTGGTGCCGTCCCAAAAACCAGTACTTTAAAAACATTTTACGGTTTTTTTAAATATAAGGTAAAAGTACTGCGTAACAACTATGTAAAATTTAATCAACCTATCTTATAAATAAGGAACAGGTAATAAAATTTACTGTGTATTTTATTTATTTGATATTATAGAAACCAACAGTTCACGGGTTACAGTGATGAAACAATATACAGGAATTCGATATTTCATTTTTTTTTTTTTTTTTTTTATTCCTTTATTTTTCCCAATTTTTACATTAATTACATTCAATATTATATAAATCAATACAAATAATGGGAACCCACTAAGGCGCAGCCTGTGCGTGGGTAATATATATTTAAGTTATTATTTTATTGTACCTAGAAATAAACAAATTGTGAGCATATAAAATAAAAAAAAGATTACATTTTGTCTAAGCGGTTTTGCTATGATATGTTTCCTTATAATGTCCGCCAAGTGGTATGTTTATTCCTTAATTGCCAGGTGACGTGTGTATTATATAGGTGTGTGTGTGTAATAAATGTAGAGTGTATGTGTGTGTAATATGTATGCGCATTGAACAGTTTATATTATTGACATGATGCAACGTTTGAATTTGGGCAGTGAATCCGAAAAAATGTCATTTTAGACAAATATTATTTAGAGTATGAAGAGCTCGGTTAATTGGCGAATTAGATTCTGCATTTGTTTTGCAATTAATCTTGTGGAATAGCACTGTATGTTGTGTACGAGTCAAAGGTATGTTAAAATTAATAAGGGACAGAATTTCTGTACAGTCGATGTTATTGTTTAAAATTCTATGCATACATGTTAAGTCAGATACTATTCGGCTTTGCTGCAAAGTTTTAAAATTGTACATATAAATATGCCCACCCAGCCAAATAGCTTTATGTTGTTATGATTACCGTATGTTTAATCGGCAGTTTTATATCTGTTCTTCATTCCGTATAAATAAAGCCGCCAAACGAATAATCTTTAATTTGGCAGAACCAATAGTTTCAAGTCAGAAGTGGATATAAATAATTACTCCAACGTCATCAGTTCCGCGATACTCTTCTAATTGGAATTGATAAACACTATTTAAAACTTGAATGAGAGATTTTATAATTAATTAACGATGGCTGTGTACGGACAACCTTTAAATAAAGTATCTGAAATTCAACAATCAATATCACCAAACCCAGACCAAGAAAATCATATGAATTTTTTTAAGCATACTGCACATCTCTGAATTCATTTACAAATCTCGCATTCCAATGATTAACGTAATCTTAATATAATAAATTTCTAAAAAATCCTTTGGAATTTGTTTTGTTTTCGTACTAGTACAACTGCCCCCAGCCGTCTGGGAGACGTAACCGTACCGAAAGTAGTTAGGAGGGGAAAAAATGATGAATGTGAAAGGTGGGAAAGTACCTGGCTATTCAGATCTGCTCACCAAACATGGTTTAAACCATTTCAAGTAATGTTTCAATTCTGAATTCTGAATGAAGCTTTTAGCGAATAACTTGTGAAATTGCGTACAAATCAAATAAAATTTACTTGCGCACGCCGGTATTATAGTCAAGGATCGTGACCACTATACCACGGAGGCTGTTAAGGTATTCGAATAAATTTGGTCCACAAAGTATGTTTTTAGAAGTTTGCGAAATTCAAATTCGAAATAATTGAAACGTAAAAAACAAACAGCTTGAATCACAGAGTTAAAAATCTTGGTCGCCGCTTTTTCACCATCTTAAAATTAAAAAAGTATCATTGTTCTTATTTTTTAGGTATTATGCCGTGTTACGCTACCTATTTCTTTTCGGGCAACTAACCTAACCTAAACTACATCTGATCTTGTATCTGATCAATAAGCTTATCATTGAAATTGTTTGAATATTATTTATTTTAATTTCCATTGGTATTTTAATAGCCATTTCGTCCGTGTACATTCTGTAAAAGGAATTAACTTGAGTGGGTCACCATGTGTGTTATTAATTTCCCTATCACCAGTCATTAGGTGTTGCCAGTCAACTATTCGGCAACCGTTCTGGCGTCCGTTCGCGGCATCAATCAACTGCTGAATTAGAGATCTCTCGGTACAGCGGGGAGGAAGCTGTGGTGAGCGAACTGCTTTTAATCGGTTTGTGCGTTTAAAAGCTTAGATTTAATAAAAACAACTGTAGTAGATAGAATGCTGCTCAGCGAAAAGTGGACTTTTCTTCAGATTCTTCTAGTGCTCTCTCCTATCGGAGGTTTACGATCTATCTTCACCCTGCAAACTGCTGCCTTGAACTAATATTAGTCAAATAGTCTGTATAATATGCATCTCCCTTTAACATATGTTCCTCCATTCCTCCACCCAATTACTATTTTTTGAAAGTGTGGAGTACCTACATTCAGTGAAATTGCAACAATTACTTTATAAATACCAGTCTGTTACGAAAACATGTAAATATCTAAATTTAATGCGTTTAATTCGAGTCTTTTACGGAAGTTTGTGCAGTGATAACCAGCATTGTCAGTCAAATCCTTAATATTGATCGGAAAGACCAAGAGTAAGTCAGAATCCTTTACCGATACTAACTGTTAATCAAAGCTAACTTCCTTCCATCAAAAAGTGCAACTCAAAATTTAGTAGGAATAATGAACGCAGAGCGGTATAAGACACCTTCCGGTGTATAAATCCAACAGGTAGAAGTTAGCCTTAAGACCCTCTTCCAGATTTAGATTTTCTTCTTGATCGTGCCATGGAATCCACGCGAAATTATTTCATTAAACTTGACAGTACACTGGACCAAGACAGCTTGAAAAATTTTCTTCACAATCATGTAAATAACGTTTTTGGGGATGTTATCAGTGAAATCACTATTTTCGATTAATTTTTACTACGAATCGGTTTAAGATACGAATAATAATAAATACGTTTAGGATAAATTGAAGTTTTTTAGGACTTAGATTATTGGTACCAGTTTCCCTAAAATAACCTTTTATCGTTCTTAAATCTTAAAATCTTTTATTATTATAAACCACCTTTGCGCTTAATTCGGCTTTTACCTTTTTTGTGGTGATATAAGAATAAACTTATATATTTTATATAATCCGGAGTGAAAGATACTCTCAGTATCACCCACATACAAATTATTTGTTTTTTAACCCCCTTTTATTTATTTATACAAGGTTTTTACAATGTTCTCTGGCTTTATTTACTCCAAATAATGTCAGGAATCACTGGTTAAATTAAGTCAAGTGCGTCCCAAAACACCCTGAATAGTCAACACATTTGGGTGAGAGGGTTAAAATAGGAGATAACATTTTTATGTGTATTCTAGTGAAATAAGCTATGGCGTCTTAAACAATGTGAATTGGGAACATTAATGTCAATATTGCTAAGACATAATGTGACATCAAGATGGCCGCGAATTATATTAATCACATTAACCTCACAATATACATCAAATGGGCAAACGATATTTTTTCACCGTTGAACAGGTCAAGCTGTGACTCACATTTTAACTTGTTAAAAAAAGTTAGTGAATCCCTGCCCCGTATTTTTTTATCACCGTCCGATTAAAATAAATTAATCACTCTAATACGTATCTGTTTGCACCTGTAACGGACAGTGCAAGACAAATTAGTGTGTTGTACCGATAGCCGAGGTACTCGGGATGCAACAAAGAGACTACGGACACCAATAATTCATCGGTAATCCATCAATGTGTATTCAACTATTCATGGGACGGCGAGCTTTTGATTACCGCGTTTGAATGCGGAAAAAACAGAATTATCGAAACACCGCAGACAAATTACCAAGAGGTTTAAGTTTTTTTTTCAGTTTAAGGGTCAATGAACTTGATTTATTTTAATGGTGTAAACAGCATCGACTAACAATATACAGGGTGCTAAGGGACGCACTTTATTTACGTTAACCAGTGATACTTGACATTGGAGTAAAAAACGCAAATGATTTTTTGGATTACGGTGACTTTTTTGATTTTTTATTTTATAAATTTAACAGTAAAATTAATTATCTTTGTATAAATCCTTACTTGAAATTAAAAATAAAATACATTTTATAATAAAGTAGGTAGGTATTCAAGAAGGTACTTACAAATATTATGATTTCAGGGGAAATATTATTTAATAAGAAAAAAATATAAATATGTTTTTTGTTTAGTTAATATATACTCTTTTCATCATCAGTTCATTTAACAATATTTTTGGTATGAAATGATTATTGGTCGTAGATTATCGACAACAAAAAATCGATTACGACTGAATAACACAACGAAACACGTCCTTGTAGAACGTCGTGTACATTGATCAACTACTGTTCATATTCAAAACACAGAATTTGAACAATTCGTCAAATTTCAAAGTTCTGTAACTGTCTGTGGTAATTTCAGTATTGTGAAGCAACTGGCCAATAATGATATAATAATAGAACTTGAATAGAACCTTCACAGAACTGGCAAATCAACTTTTAAAATTGATGAAATGTTAAAATTGCGTGAAACAACCCGTCCTAAGAAATGAGCTGAAAATGAACTATTTTTTACTAGAAGTCCGGTAGCGTTTTTGGTTCAGCTCGAAAAAACTTTAGGTTATAATATCAAGATGATAACTGATGACGTTATCATTTATAGACACAATTATTTTGAATTTAATTTGGTAATATAGAGAAGGTACTGTTTGCATCTGTGGTCAGCATAAGTTTTTTTTCAGCTGAGTACCTACAGCTTTCACAGGAATATTTTGAAAACAATTTTTAATATTTATTTTCCTTCATTAGTCACAATAGCTCCACGTTTATGTTAAGGTATTCGTAATGACTAATAATAAGGTTTGCTAAATACAAACATACTTCATAACAAATTTTTCATGTTTATATTTAATAAAAAGAAAAAAAGTTACTACGTAAGCGTTCAAAGATGGTTTGAAATAATAAGAATTTCATATAATTAACGTTTCGGCATAATAGAAATTATCTTCAAAAATAACAAATACGAGTATATTTGTTTGGAACATAAAACTAAAAGAATTAACGAGAAACTTGTTATAAATCGGTGGAAATTGGATATGCGGGGGCTTAAGTAATTATTTTGTACTCTTGGTATACAATTAATGGACCTCCTTACACAACAGTACTCCCTATGTTAACTTGTATTGTACCTGCTTATAGTTCATACTAAGTTTATAAAACTTAATAATATAATCCTGAATAACTTACCTATAACAATGTATATGAGGAAAAACCTTCAAGGTGTGAATAAATAAATAAATGTATAAACGTGTTTTTACTTTGAACAACCACATATAAGCTGCTTTTCCACTTGGCCCACCAATCAGAATAATATAATATGTAACATTTGACAGTTACTACTGTCTGAAGACTGAAGACGCCAGGTCAGCTGTCTGACGGTTGAGTGACAGTAGCGCCAATCGGATAATGAAAAGGTTTTCAATAAATTATCGAGTCTGGGGTGAGTTTTTCTCTGTTTACGAAATGCAGACTTCCTTATATTGTCAGAAATTTGCCTAATTAACAATGGTTTACTTTTTAATAGTTTTCAAGAAAAAAAACCTTTATCTCTTTACAAATCTAAATGTATCAAATACATTACCTACTGTAAAAATAATTTTTAAAAAAAAGTAGTTTTGGAATAACTTTGGCCGGGTGGTTATAGCGCAATACATTGGTCCTAGGGCCTGGACCGACATAGCTTCTCCCACCCTCGCTTCTCATACCTCCACGCGGTGACCAACGGGCAACGGACTGGAGGGTGAAGTTGATGGTAACCAATCCGTCGGGGGACCCCAAAAGTACGGCTAAAGTGAGAAGCAGTGAGCGTCTGTTCCGCATGTTAGTGGCGGCTCACAAATGGTGGGTGTGGCAACTCGACATATTCGGGTACTAGTCGCATACACCATATCTAATGGGTATCCAGGCTCATTAGTTTAATCCGATAATTGACCATAAACGGGCAATGATAGCGGATCCAGCCCTAGTTAGTTGGGTCACTCTGGTTCCACGTCTGACGACCATCGGTGGATAAAAACCATAGTCAATCAACCAAAGCTTCATGGAAAAACATACGCAAAGATGCACTACCCTGTCTGGCAGCGAGGGGGAATCTCTCCTCGGTGATCCAGAGACTAACATTATGTTAGGGTCAGCTTGCAGGACTCCAGGGGCAAGCAAAATGAAGCGGAGGAAAGCCAGTCGTTCTGGGTTTGAAAAGATAAGAGCCATTACTTGGAATCTGGAAAAATCATTGTGATCTACAAAATAGCCTGGAAAGGTGGAGAAAGATCCTGGAGGATAATGGACTAAAAATTAGCAGGAAAAAGACGGAATATTTGTATTTACCATTTGAAGACCCAAATGCTGTAACTCCTTCGATGCAATTGGATGGAGTAACATAGCCAACTGTGACTCATTTAAGTATCTGGGCTCACTCATCCACAGAGACGGAGGATGTGCAGCGGATGTCAACCATAGGATAGGAGTGGGATGGATGAAATTTAGATCCGTAACAGGAATTTTGTGCGACACGAAAATGCCAATAAAACTTAAAGGAAAGACATACCAGACTATTGTTAGACCCGCGATAATGTATGGCTCCGAATGCTGGACTATGTACAACTCCTACTCTAGGCAACTCGAATCAGCAGAAATGCGAATGCTTAGATAGACGGCAGGAGTATCATTAAAAGATAAAATTAAAAGCTCACGCATTCGTGGTAGCCTGGGTGTCACTGACATAAACAGTAAGCTAGAGGAACGACAGTTAAGATGGTATGGGCACATAAGACGGAGACCACCAGACCACACAGTGAAGCAGGCAATGTCTATAGAGCTTCAAAGACAGTCATCCAGAGGTAGACCAAAGAACTCCTGGATGACCCAATGCTCCAAAATCCTACAAAGAAACGGCCTAGATGAAAGCGACACTCAGAACCGAAGAAGCTATAACCTGAGAACGAGAAGAGCCGACCCCAACAGCCTACCTAGGCAATGAGTTGGGATAGTGCTAGGAAGAAGAAGAAGAAGGAATAACTTAATGATTAAAACTTCCAATTGTAATATTTGACTATTGAAGACAATATTAGCGACTTGCAAACGAAAATTCGAAACAGAAAAATTAGAAAAAGATTTGGTCGCATCTAAAAATTAAACCCAAGACCGTCTTATCGTGGGTTATGCTCTTTTTTCCTTCTTTTGTATTTATGTATTTAATGTAAAGATGGTAGTTTTCCATCAAATTGGGTTATACTATATAACCTGCGATGTTGTAATATAATAAATATTCAATTTTTCATTATCTGCCAACCCTGTTCGAAAAGCTACCTGCTATTCGTTACTGTGAACTGGCTCCAGCAATATTATTGTCAAATTGGATTATTAATTGTTCAGGGTTGGGAACACGGCGCATGCGCGTTTCGCCCACGAGAAGTGCAATTTATGAACACACTCAAAATTCACAGCAAGCGTATTAAAAAGTGATAAACTTATTTTAATGTGTTTTTTGTATAGTGTTATTGTTTTCAGGATTTATTAGTGATGTTATTATTTTAAACTCTGATTGTGCAATTTGAAACGGTAGCAATTTAATGATTTCATTACACAAATAAATCATTGGTCACAAATATTTCATTCACGAATATTATTTTTTTAATTTGAAGAATCCCAACTTCTCCCTACCGTATGGAGCCAGTGAGACTACACGGAGAAAACTTACTGTAAAAAAATGCTATTAAAAATCTATTAGAATTGTTCGTAATAGGTTAAAAACGGGATTGCAGGGTTTTAAGAAATAAATTGATATTTTGATACAGTAAAACACGAATGTGTTATCGCGACGTCGGAACAGAGAAAGAGTAATTTTCCTTAGATCGTGCCAAGTAAAATTGATGTAAAAAAATTTATTTTCAATGTCATCTATAACAGAATGATTACCTACTTACTTCACCTGCTTGACTTTTTAAAAATACCAATGATTAGCTAGAAAAAATAATCAAGATTTCGATTTATTATATCTGTGAAAGCAGATAAAGTTATTCCACAAACAAATTCCACGAGTCAATAAAAGGAATGCTGTTTTCAGAGTAGGTAGCTTAAATTCACGTGCTACCATAAACACTTAGACGCAAAATACTCTGCTCTTGCTTCTGTATTATACAAGTCAGTGTAAACTAATTAAATGAAATCGACGATTGCCGAATAACTACTTATTTATTACTAATGTGCAAAAAAGAACTCGATGAAAAAATGATATTAATCGATGTTCTCTTGAAATTAGAAAGTGTATGTTTAATACCAATTCCTCAAACCAATCGTCATTCTCTGGTCATTATTTTATTTATTCATTTATTTAAAGCTTTTACTTGTATTCAAAGTTAAAGGTTAATTGTTTAGGAGTACAATAAATAGTGCATAGTATATGAAATAATAAACTGAGTTTAAACTATATAAGCAGGTACAATACGAGTTATCATAGATAGATCTATTGTACAAAGGAGTTCAATTATTCTATATAATAACAAGATTACAAAATAAGTAGTTAAGTTCTACGATAAGGCTTGCAGAGCTATGTGTGGTATATTTGTTGATATTTATAAAAATAAACATGAAAAGATTTTGCAAGGCATGTTTGTATTTGGCAAACCTTTATTACGCCAGATTGGATGTTTTACAGAACATAACTATGTTAATACAGCGGTAAAAGATGCACATGGAGAAGTATGAAAGATATAAAAAAGTATCGTAAATTGTACAGTGGACTTTTACAAGTAATACGATAAATTAGATAAGTTTGTTAACATAATTATAAACATAAACAGTTTGTTGTTAGCACGTTTGTAATTAATAAACCTTTATTATGCTCGATTGGGTGTTTTAAAGAGCACACAATACAATAATATAAAGATGTTATTTTAAGGCAGGGTTAAAATATTGTCTCAATTTGTTGAAATTGAAGCTTAAATAATTGGGACCAGAAATTAATAAATCGTTTTTTTTTTCTTACCATTTTGTTTGCAACTTCTGATTGTGTGTTCATTTTCCGACACACGAATATTAAAGCAAATCGCACACTTGAAACACGTATCGTAGAGTTACTATTATGGCTATCATATAATAAAGGACTGGGTAATTAACGATTTTCAAAGTAAAAAAAAAACATATTTCTCAAAGGTTCGTGAGTAGGAAATTAAACGAAACTGTTATAAATAAGTACAAAGAAAATCATACAAATTTGTATTTTCTTGATAATTATTTTAGGATTTCAAAAGGCATTACAAATATAATACAGCCATTTTAAATTATAAATATTTTTTTATCTTAAAATTCTTTGGAAATTAAAATACATTTGAAATTTTTTTTATGTTATCGAAGAAAGAAAAAACTTTGTGTCTTGACATTATACAAATGAAAAAGTTTTTGATTAAAACCAAATGATTTGATTTATAAGCGTCGATCGGTTTTGATTGATCGCAACCTTCATCAGGCCTTTAAACATTTAAACTAAATTACAGTACTGAGGAAGATTATAAGTTAAATAAAAGAGAAATAGAAAGCATATAAGAGAGGGAGCATCAGAGACAGGGGAAGGGGAATTGAAAAGGTTACACAGGGAAAAAGAGAACAATTTTAGAGTTTGTTTAAAATATGGAAATTATTTTTTTATATAATTTTGATATTTCTAACGCTTCTGACTTAGAAGCAAATAAAGTGGTTTCAATGAAAGAATTTTTTAAATTTGTATTTATTTATATAATTATTAAACGCCCGTAGGGATTTTACAAACATAATCAAATCTAAAAAGTACATAATGCGTAAATATATCATGCACCGCTGAGGGAGGGATGGATTAATACGTCCGTCTCTACAGGACCCACTGACCCCCAGATTACCCAACCTTCATAGCCTTTCCTTCCCAGAACCTACCTTTTCTTAAAAAAGACTTTCCACACAGCATCCCTAAAGATAGCATAGGCCGCGAAGGAACATATTTTTCCGCGGGGCCTCCTGTATGGAGCTAATGAAAAAAAAAAAGAATAATATTTGGTTTTAGGATTCGACATGTATTTGTCGTATTCGTATGTTACAATGCGTATGATTATCTGAATTCCAAAGTGACCATGATTGTTTCGAAATCGCTTTTTTACCGATTGTTTTTAGTAGATGTAAATAAGTCAGTCGCAGTTTACAATATTGGGGTCGAATAGAGAAAGCTCTCAGAAGACCAACTCTAGTCACCCTGTGCTAAAGAGCAAAATACGACCTTAAAGTTAATAACCTTTTGGAACACCCGATTTTCATGTTTGTAATTAATAAAATCGCAAGGAGCGAGTCTCATGATCGATTCGTCGCGGTATCGATTATTTTTTTCAATTTCGTACAAAATTTCACGGGCCTTTTGGTCGGAAGCCAAAGGAATTTTAATTGATTAAAAACACTCTCCGTATAATTAAGGCTGTATATTTTATAAGTATTGTAAACACGAACACAGATTCAACGTTTTAAGGCTGTTTATTAAACGTATTAAGGGTTATTAAATTTTAAAATTATGCTTCATGCAAGTTATTAATTTGAATTACGCTGTTAATCCAAGTTATTAACTATTTAAATCAGGGACTGGGTGTGCTCTAGTTATTCGATATTTTATGACTTTCTTCGGTTTTTCAAGAGTTGCTTTTATTTTTGATTCATTATATATTTCTGTAACATGTCCAAGCTGCCCATAGTCAGTAACTGGGACTGTAACATCTCAAATTGGAGTATTCTATGACCTGAAGAGAGTGGGGAAGGGAAGGAGTTACCTGTCTATTTAGTTCCGGTCACTAAATACATCCAAAGTCATTCAAGCAACGTTTCGATTCCGAATGATAGTATTTTATCAGGGAGGTATTTTATATGTTTTGATACTAAAGACTTAGTAATCCTATGAAATTCTACAAGTGAAACATATATTTACATCTACCGAAATTTAGGCAGCTATCGCTCAAGGCCTAGAGCGAAAATACCTAAATATGTGCAGCCATCGTTCGATTGGATAGATATTATTATGTTTCTCTTGTATTGCTATGCTAGGCCATCACGTCCATTCTAACATGTGGAATATAACTCAGGTCGTGGTGTCGAAACTGGCAGTAGTTGTTCGGTACAAAAATTATAGAACTGCAGGAGGCATGGGCGGTAAATGAAATGGTTTTAAATTATTGCTTATAATAATCATTTGTGATTTGCATAAAAGCCTCGAATCTTTAAATTTGTTTAAAAATATTTATTTAAAATGCTGTTACTGAAAGGGATTCCTCCTTGATTGGTGACTCGTAGTGCGTCTCGGGAAGCATATCCATATGACACATGAATGGTGTGTACTAAACATTATTTTTTATATAAAATTGGGAGTATGATGGAAGTATCTATTGCTATGGATGGTTAGTTAGCTAGATTCCCACTTTTCACATCTCACTAACGAGTAATTCATATTCAGAGTGTCTGATCTGCGTTTTCCTCCAGAGTCTATTAATGACTTCTAAAAACATCTGACTTTAATAATATCTTAGTTAATCATATGGGGATATTGCAGAGTCAGGATGACAGAGTCGTAAAGAGGAGAAGTAAGAAAGACAGGAGGATCCTTCGCCTGTTCTCCGCTTCTCTCCGATAATTCATCGTGCGGGTATTTAACACTTCCACCCCGGACCGGGGTTATAATTCTACACTAACTAGAGTTTTAAGCTGTATCTAGATGGTTTTTTACACCATATAACAAATAATTTAGGTAATCTTAGAAAAACTATTCAGCTATCGATCTGCATTTAAAAAATTTATATCGCATTACTACTTTTTAAGATATTAAATAAATTACATCTAAATCTGATAGAATATTTTTTACGGGGCGGGACTTTATAAACGTTTCCACGAACTGGACGAAGATCCTGCCGAAGCCGGTAGCCGAAAGATAAATTTTGCATTGTAATAAAAAGGGCTACACCGTTATAATTGAGTCACGCTAGTATTCTTATTATCACTTTACCATTTTGCTTTACCTAATGATTGACCGGAATTGAAATGGGAGAGGCGGTAACTGGACAATTTTTAAGGGATAGTAAGTAATTTCTTAGTTATTAATGAAAAGGACTTAATCCGAATCGGTGACACAGCGCTTCTCATATGTCCTTTTGAAATACTAAGATATTCACTTGGCGGTCCCAGACCATTTCGTCTGGGTAACATCCGGCGCAGGTGTCCTTATACATTCTATGAGCAACACATTTTAGGAACACAATTAAAATTGCATCCGTCTCTGTTTGTCGTATGAAATACAAATAGACCAGAAAGAGACAATTATTTTTTTAAATTTGTTGGAATTTGGAAGATAGAACTTGCTCAAAAGTTTAAAGTACAGTATGATTGAAGACTGCAGCGAATAAATAGTGTTTTCGGTTATTGCTAACTTGTGTTTTGGTGTTAAATAATTCTCTTTGGGAACGGACCAGTTTCACAGTGCTACGGGCGTCTTCAGATTGGTAAGTACATTTATCTTATGCAATGGCGTATAAAAGTATATGTTTCAGGGGTGTTAACTAACTAACTAACCATCACGCCGTTTCCCCGCAGGGGTAGGCAGAGAGGACGGACCGCCAAACAACTCGGTCTTGGCACACACTCTTTGCCTCATTCACATTCATACATCGTCTCATACATACTCTTCTATTTTTCTGACTCTTGACATGACCCGACTCAAGTATCTGATTCACTTGATCGTGCCATGTCTTCCTCGGGCGTCCCCTACTTCTTACACCATTCACACTTGCGTCATATATTCTCCTTACGCTCCTTTCTTCATTCATTCGCTCTACATGCCCAAACCATCTGAGGGTCCCTTTCTTAATTTTACTCATTACGCTCACATCAGCCTTGCATTCTTTGCGGATATCCACATTACTCACACGATCATACATGGTTTTACCACACGTACGCCTCAGGGATCTCATCTCTACAGCATTCAGCCTACTTTCATCCTTCCTCTGCCAGTTCCATGCTTCACTGCCATACATCAGGGTAGGTACCAGCACTCCATTGTGGACTGCCAGCTTTGCTTCTTTGGACAGCTTTTTGTTGGCGCCTACGGCATTTAACCCACCATTTATGGAGTTACCTGCATTCACCCTTCTTTCAATATCCCTATCAGCCTTCCCATCTCTCGTAAACATACTTCCCAAATACACAAACTCATCCACTTGCTCCAAGTATTCATCATTCACAACTATATTGCACACTGTTTTCATACTCTCTCTTTCAAATACCATGACTTTGGACTTACTTACATTCATAAACATTATTTATTCTCCACAATATTAAAATATTGCATTTTAATAGTTTGCTTTTATTGATGGTATCAGTGTCAAAATTTCTCGGTGTATTATTATTATAACTGCATATTATTGCAGCTTGTTTTTGCGCTTTTACTCAAAATGTTCATTTGGTTCCCATATTCTTTTATTTTATGATAAAAATTATTATATTAATTCTAAATTTATTTTCATGTAAACATTATGTATTCCATTGCTCAAACCATACAATTTATAGAATAATCGTACTACTAGTAGTACTAATAGTACCTACTAGTTTTTCACGCATTAGAATATGACCATATGATTTAAATAGCGCCGTTTTTGTGAAAATTCACCTCAAGAAGCGTTAAATTTAGTCTTACATTAATTATAATTAACAAAAAGGTATCATTTAATTCTTTTCTTTATGTGAAATAATAATTTCAAGATGTTTTTGTTATTTATTTTATTTTATCTTCGTTATTTGATAGATCATTAAAAACATAAAAATGTAAACACATAATCAACGGAAGGCACCCATGGTTATTTTTTGGATGCATAAATTTTCGATTTGAGATATTTTGAGAATATCAATCTCAGATGGGAAGGCTGATAGAGATATTGAAAGATGGGTAAATGCAGGTAACTCCATTAATGGAGGACTGAATTCCGTTGGCGCCAACAAAAAGCTGTCTAAAGAAGCGAAGCTAGTAGTCCACAGTGGAATGCTTGTACCTACCCTGATGTATGGCAGTGAGGCATGGAACTGGCAGATGATGATGATGAAAGTAGACTGAATGCTGTTGATATGAGATCCCTGAGGAGTATGTGTGGTAAAACCATATTTGATCGTATGAGAAATGTGGAAATCTGCAAAGAATGCAAGGCTGATGTAAGTGCAATGAGTAAAATTACAATATGCCCATGCTATTGATTATATTACGACTGGCAATTTAATGTTATTTTTCTTGGAAGCCTTGAACCAGGTGAAGGTAGTTATAATGTGTTGATTGTTTTGAGAAAGGAATTGTGGAGCGGGAAAACGAAAAATTAAAAACAATCATTGATTATAAATTTTATGAATAAAAGTGTTGTTTTCTAATACACTACACATATATTAATAGTAGGGGCAGGTAGGTAGGTACTTACGACTTTTAGAAAACCTATTTTGGATAAAACGAGTAATCGCTCTAAGGAGAAAATTTAGTTTTTTGTGCTCGCTATAACCAAGTTTGACTGTATATATATATTCATATATCGTCTCATATATATATATATATATGAGACGATATATGAATGTGAATGAGGCAAAGAGTGTGTACCAAGACCGAGTTTTTGGCGGTCTGTCCTCTCTGCCTAGGTACCCCTGCGGGAAACGACGTGATGATTAGATATTTAGTTAGTTATTATTGAAAAGTAAGTGGGTTGATGCTACATAATTACTTTTTTCTGATTACAGATTGCAGGCTCTGATTGCAGATTCAGTTACGATATCAAGTTTACCTACTTACTTTTTAAATTTACACAATTCTAAAAAAATGCCCAAAAAATTTTTAAACGCTGAGCAGGTGCGAGCGTTATTAGAGAAAGACTCTGGTAGTGATGAGTCAAACAGTGATTTTGAATTTGAAAACATTCAAAACACATCGGACATTGAAGATCATGTTTCTTTTGAAAGTTCTTCTGAAAGTGAATCCGACACCTCTGACGAAGATGCCGAAAAGATTACTGATGAAACGGAAGAAAAATCTTTTACTTCCAAATCTGGATTTAAGTGGAGTTCCGTTCCTCCGACACAATCCCGTAGTAGGCAACACAATATTGTTTACTCTCGTCCTGGCCTGACAAATGAAAGCAAAAATATTTCATCTATTGGAGACGCATTTTCATTGTTTATTACTGACGATATTCTCAAAGAAATAGTTACTGAAACCCAACGTTTTTGTGTGAGGGAAAACAAGGGCACAGCCGATGATGCATCAATTTCTACGGATGAAATTAAATCCTTTATCGGCATATTGCTTGCTGCTGGGAGAAACCGTTGCAGAAAGATGCAGTTGAAAGAGTTGTGGACAACGAATGATCTATTTAGGCAATTTTTTTATACAGCAGCTATGTCTAGAGATAGATTTGCATTCTTATTTAGTACTCTACGATTTGATGATAGAGTGACTAGGCACGAAAGAATCGCACAAAGTGGGACAAAACTGGAGGCGATAAAATCAATTTATGAAAATTTTAACGCAGCTTGCACTAGAAATTACTCCCCGGATTCCCACATCACCGTAGACGAACGTTTGGCGACGTACCGGGGATCATGTCCTTTCCGTGTATACATGAAAAGCAAACCTGGACGATACGGAATTAAAATATGGGTGGCAGCTGATGCCAAAACAGCCTATATTTTAAATACTCAAGTATACACGGGCAAAATTGGCAATGCCCGAGAAGTAAATCAGGGGTTACGAGTCGTAACTGACTTAGTAGCACCATATTACGGTTCTGGAAGAGGTGTTACGACAGACAACTTTTTCACGTCAATACCTCTTGCCAATAAATTATTGGATAATAATTTGACGCTGACTGGTACATTGAGGTCGAATAAAAGAGAAATTCCAAAAGAATTTTTACCTTCTCCGCAAAGGGAATTACATACAAGCCTTTTTGGTTTTACCGATGCACTTACAATTGTTTCTTATGTGCCGAAAAAGAAGAGTGCAGTGGCTCTTCTTTCAACCGAATTCCACGACGACAAAATTTCATCAGCGTCAGAGTCAAAAAAGCCAGATATAATATTACATTACAACTCAACAAAGGGGGCTGTAGACACCGGGGACAAAATGACAAGGGAATATTCCTGCGTTAGGTCGACAAGAAGGTGGCCATTTCGTATTTTCATGGAGATTTTAGATATGGCTGCCTTGAATGCTTATGTTATTTGGATCACTAAATATCCAGAATGGCATTCAAATGACCGAAGCAGACGAAAAATCTTTATCAGGGAGTTGGCCATGGACTTAGTGAAAAACAACATTAAAAGTAGAAAAGAAAGCGGTGTAAAATTTCACAAAGCGCAGCAATACGGCTTCGAATTATTTGAAAAAGTTATGCCGAGCACAAGCGACGATATTGTATTAAATGAAGTACAAGTTTTACCTACCAAGGCAATACGAAGACGGTGTTATCTTTGCCCGCGCAACATTGATAGAAAAACTAAGCTGTGTTGTTATACTTGCAGGAAATCTATTTGTGTTCTGCACAGGGTCCAAGAAAATTTTTGTACTAACTGTAAAACTATCAAGGACAATGCCAATAATGAATGTTGTTAAAATAATAAAAGTTGCTTAGGACGGATCTTTTGACAGATTTTAAACAATTCATCAAATTTTGATGTTAATTTTCAGGTTCTGCGAAAGTTCTATTCAAGTTCCGATATTATTTCAGTTCTGTGAAGTACCTGGCCTATACTGATATCATAACAGAACTTGAATAGAAATTTCATAGAACTTTAAAATTAACAAACAATCTGTCATTTTTGTAATAAGCATATCCGACCTTTAGAAATTTCTTCTATTATTCACTTTTTCTAGTATTTTTGCTGTTTCTTTTCAAGTCATCACTATACTAATGGTGCCATGATCTGCAATTTTAGGTTTGTCTAGTATTTTAGAATTTGTTCACGTTCATTTGATTACACAAACTCAATTAGTGTACTGGTTGTTTGTGTTATCTTGGTGTATTCTCAGTCGAATTGTTTCATTTTTAAAATGATCACGTTGGAAAATATTTTGCATAAAAATCCGTTTTGTTTATTTCATATTAATATTATAGTTTTTAATAATAAATTACGTGTATTTTAAATAATTAAAGCATTCATGATAGTGCATGTAGTCACTTACTAACATTTGGTAAATGAACAACATATTTTTCTATAAGAAAACAAACATTTTTCGACCATATCTTTTGTGCTTTTAATCATTTCTCTGTTTATCACTTTTTTATAAGAAGTCCCTCTACTGTTTTAGACGTGGTGCACTTTTCTCATTTTCCATTTAAATTTATGTATAAAGGTTTCAATTGCTCAAAGCATAGTGGTCATTTGGAAATTGTTAATTTATGCGATTGTTTATTGATAACTTGATATCAATTTTACAATGTTTTCCAGAACATCTAGTTCACTTTTGCAGTCTTGTGCAATAAGTATATATCCAGGAGTCATTACGCTATAATATCTTACAAGTGAAATGTTGTCAAAAACCGGACATAATATCCAATAGTTACTGTACCTTCTTATAACATTATATTTTATGTTTTTCCATCAAATTACGCAAAAATTGTGTTGTTAACGTCAGCTTGTTTTTGTTTTGTCTTCTTTTATAAATATGATCCCAATTTTAGATTAGATTATTTCTTGGTAATCACTTTGCATTTCATTTTTTCATACAATTTATTCTGGAGTATATTTATTCGATTTACCAATAAATTAAAGTTTGGGATATGTATGTACCAAAATTAATAGCTGACAGAATTATTCGCTATTTAATAATGCTGATTTTATTCCATGTTGTTTGGGTTTAACTTTCATCGTGTTGTGTGTGTTTTTCTAAATTGTGAATTTTTATTTAAAAAGTTATTGTCTTCTAGCTAGGTTATAATTTTCGTTTATTTCATCTTCAATTTTGGGAACTCGTGCCGTGTGTATATGTTACATTCCACTTGCTCAAGAAAAAAAATTCTTTGTAATAATACGATAAAGAGTAAATATCTTACATTTCAAGTTGTGATTTTCATCACGCGATTTGTGTATAATATGTAAATATAACGATCGTCCAGTTGATTAGTCAGACATCTCCGAAGAATTGGAATTTGAGTTGAGTATACAGTTATATGTAAAATGAAAAAACAAACAAAATATATGTTTTCTGGGTTATTTGTAGAAAATTTAAAAATGTCGTACTAATGTACCGAACCGTTATACTTCCCGGTGTTATTTTTTTATAGCATATTTAATTTATAAAATACAGACACATGTAAATAATATTTGGTTTATGGCGAGCATTCGAACATTGCTTTCCTCATTATCTCAAAACTTTGTATTTAGAGATGTCTGACTAATCAACTGGATGATCGACATGTCTTGTTTACCAGTAATAGGTATGTTCATTATACTATATGTGTAATAATTTTTGCTAATATCTAATGTTTGTTTCATAAAACTCATTTATTATAAAGTAGGTACCTACCTTATGTGTTTCCAAAATGTTGAGGTGTATTTTTGTAAAAATATAATATTTTGAGGTGTGTTTTTTGTCTTTTTGTAAATTTCTTCATTTTACTACGATATTATGTGTGTAAGATATTTTAAAATTATATTAAAATTATGTTTTATATTACGAATGTCTTTTTCTATTTTCTATTATAATTTTGCAATTTTCAGTTTATTTAATCAATCCCTATAAATGGTCACCATAAAAGAGATAGCCTCCTAGTATGATGACGTTTCTATTCTAAATGGTGGTTTTTGTTCAGGGCAATACTGAACGCATTTCCCATCCTTGGCCGTGCGGAAAATATATTATATTAAATGCATTATATTTTATGAATTATTTATGAAATATCACATAATTATTGAATTAATTTGCGCTTGCTGGGATTTTGAACCCGCGACCCAGAATCTCAACCATTTGACCATGGGGGCCGTCATTACTAAGAAAAAGAGAGAAATTCTCCGGTTTCTCATATGTATCCTATTACGAGTTTATAAATACCGTTTCCAGATCTCTCATAAATATTGTTTATCAAAAACGGGGAATTCTCAGGCTACAATAAAAAAATATTTATTTCAAGATTGGATTTCAATACTTTAAAAATACCTTATTTTTAACAATTTGAAGTTATTAAAAATACCTTATTTTTTACAATTTTATTTGATAAAACATTACAAAACAAAACCATTCACCGTTAAAAATGTAAAACATACCTACATAAATGGATCAGTGAAAAACTATAAACTCAATATATACCTATTCAAGCAAACGCATCATTTATGATTACAGGTTAACTGCGGCACGATGCTAGATGATACTCTAAATGAAATTATAATAAAAACAATCAGAAATAAGATATTAATTATTTTTTTTTTTGTAAACTAATGTTTAAGACAAGAATTTTTTTTCATAGCACAAAGGGTAACATTTATTTATAAGCAATAATTATTAGCTTGAAACACTCATCCACATTGAAAAATCTCCCGAGAAAAGATACATAATAATAATAAGAATAATTGTAGAAATAAAATAATTTAATACCTACATTAAATATCAACATACAACATTTGTTTCAAAATATTTAACATCCGTACCTAGTTTAGTAGTACGTAGTAGTTTTCATAAACTATAAAAGTAAAAAATACATATCCATCATTTACAGACCACCCTATGCAAGAAACTAGCCACCCACGTCGACGCTTAATCGCCAATCGGCAGTCGAGATTCGGAAACGAGGCGCGATGCTTGCTACGTACCCGCCTTCTCCGTTTTCTTTGAAAACATATGCGTTATGGTCTAAATTCATTAGAACATTAATTATGACTTTATTTATGAAACGATTTTGATAATGACTACTGAAATATGTAATATATACTTCCCTCTAATTATAACCAAAACAAATTTCATCGAATTATGTCATTAACACCTTTTAATAAGCAAAACAAATTGGGGGACTGAGTGACCCCGCTTCGGATCCAATGTGATTTTTTTCTTTCCGGGACGAAAGGGTTAACCAGGAGAACATGTAATTATATAGAGGCATCTTTTATGTTGGTAATCATGAGGGCTTGATTGATCATGGATAAGTGGAAATAATACAGAAGGGTTAAGTTGCCAGAGTGTTTTATTTTATTTTATTTATTTGGGAAAATCAACAGATTATTTACATATATAAGAATAAACTAAATAATATAGATAAAATCCAATAATAGATTTTCACTTAAAATTATAATAATAATAAAAAATATTAAAACAAGAAACTAAGGGTTCTGTACCCGTGGCCTGAGAAATTTACAAAAAATACAAAATTGTAAATAATAAATAAAAAATAATAACAGATCTAGGAACACAAATAATATACTAATAACCAGCTAAATTTCAAAAATTTAAATTTAACTGATATACTAATAACCAACTAAAATTCAAAACAAAATGTATTGTAAAATTTCAACACAGCAGCAATCAATAACACTACACAATAGCAATAATAACAATATAATAAATGTATACCTACAACTAAATTGAACACATGAGTATAAATTGGAAGGTAAGTAACTGGAAAGGATTCAAAGCAATAACATGATAACTTCAAGTAGAATATTTAAAATTATTTAATGTTAGTTATTACATATCTTTTAAAGGTTCCTAAATTACTTGAGAATATGTCCATATCATTAAAATTCTTATTAAATATACTACAGGCTCTGAATATAAACGCATTTTGTCTTATATTAGTAGAACATTTATGGAGATGAAAAAGTGATTTTTCTCTAGTTCTAACGCTCGGAACTCTAAAATTAATTTCAGACAGAAGGGGAGAACAATCAATAAAGCCATTGATAATTTTATGGAGATATATTATATCTGCGGAGTCTCTTCTAGTTTTTAATGGCTTAAGTCCATAAAGGTCCATCGAGCTGTTTACGTCAAGGTTTGAATTTAGTTTGAAATTTAAATGATGGACAAATTTTCTTTGGATGGCTTCAATGCGATTTATGTAAATATTATATTGAGGATTCCATATGGGAGAAGCGAATTCAAGATGACTGCGAACATAAGAAAAATACAATATTTTAAGTGTTATGATATTATTAAATTCTTTTCCAATACGGAATAAGAATCCTAGCATTCTAAGGGCTTTCTTAACAATCATATCAATATGAGCCTCAAATGTAAGTTTACTGTCAAGTATAACACCTAGATCACGAATTTGTGTAACTTTTTTGAGTAGTTGGCCAGCTATATGATAATTATGGTCAAACTTAATTTTATTTCTAGTGAAGGTAATTACATAACATTTAGAAGTGTTCATGTTGAGACGATTGCGGATACAATAATCATTAAGCCTATACAGATCTTCTTGTAGTTTAAAGCAGTCAATTATAGAATTAATAGGCAGGAATATTTTCATATCATCAGCGAAAAGTAGAACATTTGCATAATTAAAGCATTTTATAATGTCGTTGATGAAAATTGTAAACAGTAACGGTCCCAGGTGAGATCCTTGGGGCACACCTGAGGGTATATTTACAATCTCAGAGATGAAGCCATTTATTGTTACTCCCTGAGTGCGCCCATTAAGATAGGAGACTAACCATCTATATAAATCCCCATGAATTCCCAAAGCTAGTAATTTGGACAAAAGAAGACTGTGGTCAATTTTATCAAACGCTTTTGAGAAGTCTGTATAGATTACGTCAACTTGGATTTGATCATCCATTGATTTAGTAATATTTTCAATGAAAATGGCAAGATTAGATACAACCGATCTTTTTTTTCATAAAGCCATGTTGGTTCACGAGTATTACAGACTCGATGCAGTTATATAGTTGTTCATGAACAATTTTTTCAAAAATTTTACTAAAGATTGGTAATTTAGATATCGGTCGATAGTTCTGGACATCATTTTTAGCCCCAGACTTAAAAACAGGTGTGATGAGAGCACTCTTCCAACGATCAGGAAAGATACCTTCTTTCAATGAGGATTGAAAGAGCAATAATAGGGGCTTCGAGATTACCTTGCTACACATTTTGATAAAGAAATCCGGAATTTTATCACTACCCGCACCCAGTGAGCTAGAAATAGTATCGATTATTTTTTCTATTTTTTGTTTTGAAACTGATACCGAGGAGATATTAACTTGATTGTCAAAATGATAGTTGGTAGAGTGTACATCGGAAATAGTGTTGTAATTAAAGGTGGAGACGAAATGCTGTGAGAACAGGTTACATATTGCGAAAGGATTTTCAGCAGTCACTTCGCCCAGTTTCATAACATGAGGCAAACCAGAATTATTTCTTTTTCCTTTAACATAAGACCAAAAGTTTTTAGGGTCACGAGATATATTAAGTTCAGCGTTTGTTATAAATTGTTTAAGACATTCTCTAGACAATTTCTTTTGCCTTGATCTAAGGATACAGAATTCATGGTATTCTAAAGGATTGGACCACCTTTTCCACATTTTAAACACTTTATATTTTTCCTTAGTCAGTTTTATTAGGGCTGGACTAAACCAATAGGGATAAGAATTATTAATATGAACTTCCTTTGACGGGACGTTTAATCGAATGATTTCATATAAAATTGTATAAAAGCGGTCAATAGCAGTATTGGTTGATAGGTTTAAAAATTCTGCATCCCAATCAATACTACTAAGGACGTTATTTATTGTTTCATAGTTAGCTTTCCTAAAAAGATTGATTGTTCGTTTGTTGTCCACCATAGGAGTTTCCAGAGATATGTTAATGTCAACAAGAATGCTTTTATGATGTTTACATTCAGGGATGAGATACTGGTCAGTATTTGATACAATTACAGGGATCGAGCTAAAAACAAGGTCTAGGTATGTATGATTATTATTTGGAAAGGTGCAGTACTGTGATAGATCAGTAAATGAAAGGGTGTCAGATAGTTTGGAAATAATTTCAGATTTAGAGCCATTCGTAATATGCATACTATTACCATTACTTAAAGACCAGTTAATTTGAGGTAAGTTGAAATCACCCGATATGACAAAATGATCATCGTGATGTAGTCCTCGAAGTTCACATAATTTATCCATGAATTCATTTATATTTTGTGAGTGATTGACTCCTGGAGGTATGTAAACACAGCATAAATTAATTTTTATGAAATTATTAATCTTAACAGTCACCCAGATGTCTTCAGCATTCGTGTTAAAATCCTTACGTTCATGAGCTATGAGGTGCTTCTTCAACGCAATCATTACTCCACCTCCTCTTTTTTGCTCATTGCGATCGCGCCTAAATACCAGGTAACGGTTGTCAAATAGCTCTTCACTAGCAATACTGTCTACAAGCCAAGTTTCAGTTATCATAATAATATCATAGTTGTTATTGGTAACATTAAAATAAAATCTATCAGTCTTAGAACGCAGTCCAGTCACATTTTGATAATATACATTCAACATTTTAGTACATTTAGTTGATAATATATATAAAATATAAGATTGATAAAATAGTTGTAAGCATGTTCTAGTAAATTATAAATATTAGAGTGGTGTTGTAGTAACGCAAGCAGAGTAATTGTAGGATAATTTGGATTAAAGTTGGTAGTTTTAAAAGAGTTAGTTGTTAATATTATACAAATAAAGAAAAACCAGTACAAAGGATGATATTTTAAAGTAGGAAAAAAGATAAGGTAGATAGGAAAAATAAATTGATAATAGCTTATAGTCACACGAGACGATGCTAAATCTAAGAAGATTATCAGCAAAAAACCTGAGTCACGTCAGATTCCAATGTCACCTGAATAATGGGACTAGTTTCATTTTTGCGTATAAAAATTTTTCCGTATTTGATCCATCTGAATTTAAAGTTTTTATCCTTGCTTAAGTCTCTCACTGTCTTGAAGAGCGCACGGGTTGCAGCAGTCAGATGCTCGTTGACATAAATTCTGGAGTCCCCGGGAAGCTTCAAATCACTTGAGTTAAGACTGCCTTTCTTCCTTATAGCAGCAAGAAAGTTATCTCTACTGCGGCTGGCTGTGAACTTTACTACAATTGGACGAGTAAAATTAGTGTTGATTCTAGAACCTTATATTTTTGTTTCAAATGTACCGAGTATAGGTATGTGTAATTTTGTGAACACTTTCTAAGCAAGTAAGTTATTTTGGTATAACATTACTATGATGGGTAAAGTTGTTTATATTAAAACGTTCATATTTTAGAATAAAAATCACAGAAATTCGCAACAAAGGATAACGTTTCTTTTCAATTTTCATTTTTTATTATTTTGATTGTACTAACATAATTTTATTTAAGAAGTATTTTGGAAACAGGTTTTTTACTATTCTATATTTAAATTTCATCATGTTCAAGGTCTGATTTATTTATTTATTAGATTTAATATATGGATCAGATAGACAAAGTCGTGTTATTTTAAAGTGGTTGTTCCGTAACGCCAATTGCTTTTGACAGGCCGTGTACTAACCAATCGTATCGTCAGGATTTGAACTGTTTAGTTTAAGTTCGCACAAGTCAGCAAAAACGACGGAAAGCCGTGAGCCCAGCCAGTTGCACAAAAACGGTTCGACCTGTCAATTATCGATCCCCGGTTGTGTTATCGGAATAATCATAATACGTATTTATTATCTAAAATAACGAGTGATAACGAACGACAGTTCAGTTCCAGTGCTGACAGATGAGGCTGATGCAGATTTCACCATCATTTCACCGGTAAGTTGCTTGTGAAGTAACGTTACGCATTGTGTTTCCGCATTCGCCTGTCAAAACCGTATAATTAATTTATTTGTTATCTGTGTGGAATAGCCCTTGAGTCGGCTATTCCAACCCCTGTTCGTTTTTCGAACATTTTTGGTGCCGAAACTAGGGAACTTTAAGATTATAATCTATCTATGCCAAAACGGATATATGCTGTGGAATGTTTCTTAAATTTTGAATAATAATCAATTCGAACAGTAATTAGGTAGGTACCTAGCTCTTGAGTATTTACGACCTACCGCGCATATAATTATAATAGATTAAATTATTATCATTTATTTAGTTTATTTACGACCATAGTATTTACGATTTCATAGTATTTACGACCTACCGCGTATATAATTATAATAGATTAAATTATTATCATTTATTTCGTTTCGTTTTTAGGTACGTTTCCAATCGCGTTTATTCAACATGGCCCCAGCCATTCAAACATTGCGCCGGAAACGGACATTAGCGAATAATAGGTTAGTCAAGACACATGAAATAGCAAAAAGCGCTTTGCACGATGCAACTAAGTGCAACTTATTGTTAGCGCATTATACTACTCTGGAAAAGATAGTTCTTGAATTTGAAACGTCTCACGCGGAAATATTAGCTTTAGATGACACAAACGAAATTGATGAGGATAAAATTCGTGAAACCTTTGACGAGATGTATTATCAAATTGTCGAAATTTACCAGGAGTTAACCAGTCAGCCTCTCGATTGTAAGACCGCGAATGCGTGCACAAACGTTAAATTACCAAAAATAAACATTCCAATATTTTCTGGAAATGTCAAGCAATGGCCCGAATTTTACGACATGTTTAACGCTCTGATTCATGAAAACAAATCTTTATCCAACATCGAACGCATGCAGTATTTGTTCTCATGTTTATCTGGAGAAGCTTTAGGGTTAATTCGGACATTTCCAGTACAAGGAGCTCACTACGTTGAAGCATATCAAAGATTAATCGCGCGCTATCGTAACGCGCGTGAACTCGCCTTTACGTGTTGGCGGGAAATGCTAAATTTCAATTTTCCGCCTAACGATCCTTTTGAATTTCGTCGCGTGTTCGATGTATTTAATGAGGATTTAACAATTTTAAAAGAATTGGATCTCCCAATAGATAATTGGGACTTCGTGCTTTGTTATTTAATTCTGTCGAAATTAGATTCACCTACAAGATGCGCATTCGAACAACTGCAGTCTCCTACCGACCTGCCTTCATATTTGAAACTCAAAGAGTTTCTTTATAACAAATGCGAAGCTCTTGTACGAGACTTACATTTTTCGACTCGCGATAGCAGTACTATTGACAAACCTCTTGCACGGAACTTTAATCAGGCTGCCAAAAAACGCACTTCAGCGCTTCTTTGCGATCTTAAGAAAGGACAGCCTAAAACAAATAGGTCCTCGAACTCCACCACTTATCTGAAATGCTCCTGTTGCGGGGAAGACCACTCCATTTCCAAGTGCAAGGTATTTGCCCTCAAGTCAGTTCAGGATCGCCTACAGTTTGTTCAATCACACCGTTGGTGTTTCAATTGTCTTCATTCTTCTCATTATCTTAAATATTGTAAATCTTTGTTTACATGTCAAAAATGTCAGCAAAAACATCATACTTTGCTCCATCGAGACGAAAACGCTTCTTTGGAAGATCAGTATCAACACTCCACGGCGTCTACGGACCAGGAGCCTTCTTCCGACTCTAAAATTCAGGTCCTCACCAACTTAGGAGACAAGTCCATAGTACTATTGTCAACCGCCAATGTTGGCATTCGCGATTCATCCGGCCGTTTCCAAACCTTTCGCGCATTGATCGATTCGGGCAGTCAAGCTCACTTCATCACCGATCGTGCTGCGGAGCTCGTAGGCATCCCTCGTCAAGCCAGTTCTCAGAGAGTTAGCGGCTTAGGCCAATCTTCCGCAACCACGTCAGGAGTCATTCAATTAGAGATCGGTGTTAAGGGACGGGTTCTCTTCAACATCAAGGCACTTACGCTGCCAAGTATCTGTGGCAACATGCCAACTGTTCGTCTAGATAAGTCATCGTGGCATCAGTTGAGAGACTTGCCTCTTGCCGATCCTGACTGTCACAAACCGGGACCGATTGATCTTCTTCTGGGTGCTGAGGTTTTCTCTTGTCTTCTGAGACCTGGTAATGTGAATGGTGGTCCACGTCAGCCATCAGCTTTCAATTCTGCATTTGGTTGGCTTCTTCTAGGTTCAATTGATTCGGACACTGCTCACGAAACGAAATCTTTCATCGTTACTAACGAGGACCGGCTCCACGAAGAGGTCCAGCGACTGTGGGAGTTAGACACCATTCCCCAGTCTTCACACCTCACTCATGAGGAACAACTTTGTGAACAAATGTACTGCACTGACCACTCACGGGACGGATCTTCGGGAAGATACATCGTATCCTTGCCTTTCCGAGAAAGTGGAAGGGATATCTCTTTTCCAGGGTCGCGTGAGATCGCTTTACGTAGATTCCATTCACTCGAGCGCAAACTCATAGCAAATCCAACCTTACGTGAACAATATTCTGCTTTCATGACTGATTATTTACACAGTGGTCACATGACTCGTGTTCCTGGAAAAGATTTGCACAAGGGAAAGTATCACATACCTCATCATTGCATTCTTCGTCCAGGCGGCGCTAGCATTTACTTAAGAGTCGTTTTCGACGCCTCAGCGACGGATGTTAACGGATCCTTGTTAAATGATACCTTGCTTATCGGTCAAAAGCTTCAAAAGAACCTGCTGGAGCTTTTGCTAAAATTCCGTTTACCATCGGTAGTGTTTACTGCTGATGTACGACAAATGTATCGCCAAATATTGGTTCTAGAACCAGATCGCGCTTTCCAAAGAATATTTTGGCGTTTTCATTCGTCGGAACCCTTCCACGAGTACCAACTAAACACTGTAACCTATGGTGTCTCCTCCGCCCCATTTTTGGCCTGTCGTACTGTCAAACAGTTGACCAAAGATGAAGGTTATGATTTACCGCTAGCGCGTCGTGTGCTAACTTCGGATATTTACATAGATGACATCGTTACCGGTTGTAACAGCTTAGAACAAGCTCAACAAACGAAAACCAAAGTTATCGAGCTGTTTAAACGAGGTCAATTCGAATTGCGGAAGTGGGCTAGTAACAAACCAGAATTACTCGCCGATCTGCCTCCGGAATACTGCCTCAATGACTTGGTGTCCATGGATGTTGATAACTCTCACATTCTCAAGGTATTGGGATTAAAGTGGGAGCCACGACATGATACATTTTCATTCGAAGTCCTATGCCTCGATCGCGAGTGCACTAAACGCACTATCCTCAGTGAAGTCGCTCGGGTTTTTGACCCTCTCGTTTTTCTATGCCCTTTGACGTTTTTCGCCAAATCCCTAGTACCAAAGTTGTGGGTTCTAAAGGTTGGGTGGGATGACACCCCCCCTGTTAAAATTGTTCGTCAATGGGATCGTTATACTAAACAATTACCGCTCTTGAAGTCGTTCAAAATCCCTCGATGGGTGTCATTCCCTCACATGGAGTCGTGTCAACTTCATGGCTTCTCAGATACTTCGGAACTTGGATGTGGCGCGGTAGTTTACTTGCAAATCATGGATGTTAACGATAAAGTCCAAATATATTTGGTTTGCGCCAAGTCTCGAGTCACCCCCACAAAAAAGATTTCATTGCCTCGCCTTGAACTGTGTGCGGCAGTTCTTCTAGCAGATCTATTAAAATTCGTCAAAGATTTATACGTACCATTGCTTCAGATCTCCAATACCTTTGCGTGGTCGGATTCAACCATCGTGCTCGCCTGGTTACGTTCTCTTTCGTGTCGCTGGAAGACTTTCGTGGCTAACCGTGTCAGTCACATTCAAGATGCCCTCGAAGGGACTTCCTGGCATCACGTGTCATCTGGAGATAATCCAGCGGATGTCGCTTCTCGTGGTCAATCTCCAGCCGATCTGATCGATAACACGTTATGGTGGGCGGGGCCTTCGTGGCTGATCCAGTCATCCGATTCTTGGCCGTTGTTCGATGGCAATTTCGACGAAATTGAACTTCACTCTGAGGAACGAGTTCGATCTTTATTTGTCCAACAGGACGAAAATCTGGTGGACCTATTATTAGTTAAATTTTCTTCGATTCGGAAGATCCAACGCATTCTCGGTTACTGTCTTAGATTCATATACAACCTACAGAATAAAGAATCTCGTCGTTTGTATCTTCCATTAAACCGTGCCGAAATTCACACTTCACTTTTGACAGTAGTTAAACGCACTCATCATGTACATTTTAATAATGATATCACACGCTTGAAAGAGGGCAACCTTATGTCGAAACAAATGCGGAAGCTTAATCCCTTCATTGACGACCACGGTGTGCTCAGGGTGGGTGGCAGGTTATCTCAATCTGGGCTCGAATTCGAGTATAAACATCCTGCCCTATTTCCTCGCGAATCTAAGCTTACTTCTCTTGTGATAGACGCTCTACATCGAGAACATTGTCATCCAGGCCCCGACGGCGTTGTTCGTATCGCTACGGTTCGTACATCGAATGGTTCTCTTCTCACGAGACCATTACCCAAATTGTGTCCATTGCCTAGTCAATGTGACTAATCATTTTCGCTTCCGCGGCGCATTCTTTCTTATCATTTTCATTATTATTATTAATATATTTTTTTTCTTTTTCTTCTCTCTTTTCACTGTTTCTTCGTTCACGCAACGTTCCACAGCATTGCCCGTTTTGTTTCTAAATTTTATTTAAAATACACGTTGTTGTATTTTGGTGGGCGGAATGTTCCGTAACGCCAATTGCTTTTGACAGGCCGTGTACTAACCAATCGTATCGTCAGGATTTGAACTGTTTAGTTTAAGTTCGCACAAGTCAGCAAAAACGACGGAAAGCCGTGAGCCCAGCCAGTTGCACAAAAACGGTTCGACCTGTCAATTATCGATCCCCGGTTGTGTTATCGGAATAATCATAATACGTATTTATTATCTAAAATAACGAGTGATAACGAACGACAGTTCAGTTCCAGTGCTGACAGATGAGGCTGATGCAGATTTCACCATCATTTCACCGGTAAGTTGCTTGTGAAGTAACGTTACGCATTGTGTTTCCGCATTCGCCTGTCAAAACCGTATAATTAATTTATTTGTTATCTGTGTGGAATAGCCCTTGAGTCGGCTATTCCAACCCCTGTTCGTTTTTCGAACAGTGGTAGTTTTATTATTGGACAATGTGCATCGGGTTGTTTAGTAAAAAATATTGCCTCAAGGGATTTTAACAATTGACGCTTTGATAATTTTATCGGTTAGCTAAATTAATAATATAAATATAAAATTGTGCTTTTTAGGTTCATGCTTTCAACATTGTAGACACAATCTACCACAAATAAATTCGTGCATTCTCTTTTGCCCAAACATTGTTACAAATTACTCCTTTCTTGAAAAAACCAACTATGCAAAAACAAAATATGAAGCATCCAAAATATCTCTTGCATCTACGAATCGTATCATATATAAATTTATTATTAAAATAATGTTGGGGCCCTTGGGCCCTTGTGGTAGAACTTCCCTTGGGAAGTTCTACCACATATTACGAGTATGTGGTTCCGTACATCTTTAGAGGTCTGTATTTACATTTAAAATATACGTTTTACACTTTATATTTATTTGAGTTCTATCAACCACCATTTACAAAGAAGGTTCATGGTTGTACCATTGCAGAGAGTGATGATTTAAAAAGAAGGAGAGATGTGCTATACGGATCAAGCCATCAAATGTTTTAATTTTAATGATGGAGTCACTGTCTTCTTTCATAATACTCTGAAAAATGTTGCCACTGAATTTATTGAATTTAAGTCAGCCAATGCAATAAAATTAACCTTTTTTCAAAACAACTATAAATATCACGTACTAGCCATATACAGATCCCCATCATTAAATGATTTTTTATTTGTAAAAGAACTAAAATCTTTTGTTAGAAATCTTGACAGAAACAATTTTACTTTTTCCATTTTGACAGGTGACATTAATATAAATATTAATGATAACAATATAAATGTAAATTGTCAAAATGAGTATCTAGATTGTTTATCAAGCTCTGGATATACGTCATATATTAGCTCACCAACTAGAGTAACCTTAAGTAACTCTGCATGTTTAGACCACATATTTGTCAAGTCGCACAAGGCGACCAATATTATCTCTTCAATTCTTGAAACTAATATCACAGATCATTACCCGACCTTTTATGGACACCATTTCAAAAATACACCTCTAAACCAAAATTCTGTAACTCTAGAAAAAGTAGACATTGATTATAAAACTCTAAACTCTTTACTTCAGTCAGAAAACTGGGAAAATGTAATATCAATAGAAAATCCACATTTAGCATTAGAGAATTTCTATAATACTCTTAGAGAGTATATTCTAAAAAGTGAAAGTAAAATAGTTGTCACTAACAGAAAATATAAAAAAATTAAACCTTGGATTACAGTTGGATTAATTATATCAATTAAACAAAGGGATAAATTATATAGAGAAATGATAAAATATCAAATGGATTGCCAAAATAATAATCTCAGAACAATGCCTTACCTGAAAACAAAATATCTAATGTACCGAAACTTACTAAATAGACTGATACGAAACTGCAAAAAGAAATACTATTGTGAACAAATTGAAAATGCTAAAAATAATACTAAAAAAACTTGGAATATTATAAATGAAATTGCCAACAAAAAAATTATGTCTTCAAATATTGTAAATGAGGTTAAAATAAATAATGAAATAATAACTAACAATTCGACCATTGCAGAATGTTTAAATAACTTCTTTACAAATATACTAGACGAGGTACTTCAATCTTCCGGCATTAATGTTAATCATGATTATATGGAGACATCTCCTCTATTAGACTCTAATAACGATTCAATTAACTCAATAGAATATTTTTCTCCTATTACATTTAATGAAATTGAAAAATATATTGATAACCTAAAACCATCCAACTCTAAGGGAAATGATGGCCTATCATGTGATACATTAAAAAAATAAAACAACATGTATTAACGCCATTACAACATATCTTTAATATATGCCTCAAAGATGGTCATTTTCCAGAACAGTTTAAAATCTCCACTATAATACCTATTCATAAATCTGGGGATACGCATAAATTAGACAATTACAGACCAATATCCCTTGTTTCAAACCTATCAAAAATATTCGAAAAATGCATCAAATTTAGAGTCATTGAACACTTAGAAAAATATAAAATTCTATCGAAAAACCAATACGGCTTTCGTAAAGATCTAAGCACTGAGGATGCCATATATGAATTGACAAAAAATATTTATACATCTATCGATAAAAAAAAGAAATGTCTTGCCATATTCCTAGATTTAAGAAAAGCTTTCGACACCGTTAATCATAATTTACTCATTAAAAAAATAACTCAACTGGGCTTCAAAAAACACACACTAAAATTACTATCAAACTATCTTAAAGACAGAACACAAAAAACAAAAATTGGGAATAATTATAGTTCAGAAACACAGATAAAAAACGGAGTTCCGCAGGGAACTGTTCTTGGCCCGATTTTATTCTTAATTTATATTAATGATTTATGTAATTTTGCAATTCCTGGTAAAATTGTTTCTTACGCCGATGACACGGCAATAATAGTGGATGGTAATAATTGGACAGAAACTTTTTCGAATGCAACTGTATGTATTTCACTTGTTTCAAAATGGTTAAAATACAACAAACTTGTCTTAAACTACAGCAAAACATTTTACTTACCTTTTTATAAAAACATCAAAAACAAACCAAAAGACAACCTTAAAATTAGAATCCATAATACAACTTGCAATCAAGAAATGTGCTTCCTGTGCAACGAACTCGCTAATGTCAAAAATATAAAATATTTAGGAGTATCAATAGATATTAATCTTAATTGGAAATCTCATATTAATCAAACCACTTCAAAACTAAGATATCTAACCTACATATTTTATAGACTCAAGGAAATTTTAAACGCTGAAAAATTGAAAATGATCTACTTCTCCCTGGTGCAATCTGCAATCACTTATGGCATAATAGGATGGGGTGGTGCACCTGATACATTTATTAAGCCTCTACAAATAATTCAAAAGCACATAATTAAAGTCATATATAACAAAAATAAAACATTTTCGACCGACCTATTATACAAGGAATCTAAATTATTTAACATTCGTAAATTATTTATATTACAAAGTATGAAATATCTATTTAAAAACAAAAACAATTTCAAAATAAATGAAAACAGAATGAGCAAAAGAACAAATAATATATTTTACACCCCCCAAACCAATACTAAATTAATGCAGACGCATAGCAGTTTCATTGGTCCTCGTACATTTAACCTTCTACCACTACAAACTCAAATGATAAATAAAAAGATAGAATATATTAAAGAGGTAAAATTATGGCTGATTGACGCAGATATTGAAACGCTTTTACTATAAATTTATTTATCCTTTCTACAACTCACTTGCTGAAACTTTATAAATTATTGTACATAATGTTTTTCTCTTTACTTTTTATAATAACTATAAACAAAAAAAACTTTTTCTACTAATGTATATTATACTTTAGGTATTTGAAATATAGTAATCGTTTTATATTACCCACACTCAGGCAGTCAGTGCCTTAGTGGGTTTTCATTTCTTTTGTAAACTATTTGGTATTATATATTATGTTATTTTATACTATCTATTAATATGTATAATATGTGTAAAGAAATGAAAATAAATAAAGTAAAAAAAAAAAAAAAAAAAAAAAAAAAATTGTTTCGAGTAGGTTCCTGTGCAAATTCGTTTCTCTGAATACTTTTGGGAAATGTAGAGAACATAAATTAGAGTATCTTCCATTACACATCCAACACGTATATGTATGAGGTTGTAAACTATGTTGTATGTGGGCATATTTATCAGCGATAATTACTGCTATAAAGTGCGGCCAGGCCGGCGTTTCTACGAGTTTTTGCACTTACAGAATTCAATGAACCATTTAAATAAATTAATTTCGATTCCACGGCCTCTCTCCTTAATGTCTTCATTATTTCCCATCTCCTGTCGAATGGAAGAACATGGAAACAGCCATAAAAAGGACTGAATAACTAATTAACCGTTTCCCCGAAGAGGTAGATAGAGAAGATGAAACTCTTCACAACTCTGTTCACCTCTTACTTCATTTGTATTCACACTTCGTCTCATATTCACAATTGTGTAATTCGTCTCCAAATGTATTTTTTTTTATCTTAAACTTCCAGAGGGCTTTAACATAGCATAAAAAATATAAGAAACGGAAAATATAAATATGAGAAATTAAAATAGATAACCTGTCGATATCCAATAAATTTAAATTTATAAAAATGTTATTATTTTTTTAATGATAAACCAATGTTTATAAGACTAATGTTTCAATGATAAACTAATGTTTAGAAGGTTTTTTATGCATAGCACAAAGGATAATAAATTATTATAAGCAAAAATTAGTCGCCTGTAATTTCAATACAAATTGAAAATATATCCCAAAATAAAATAAAGTTGGCGGTTTACAGGTGGAACAAATATAATAAGCAGTTGTATCAATAATTGTACTAGTACATATTGAATTATTTGGCGGGTTGGAAATAAGCCGACATGGCACAGTGATCCGAAGCGTCTGACCGGACATCAGAAGGCGCGGGTTTGATTCCCGTCTTGATAATAATTTTATAAAAATGTAAATATTAAACAATAATGTCTAAAATAGATACAAATAGTTCGCACGTACGGCCTTAGAAGTTTGCTAAGTTAAAATTATTATCAAATACATCCAGATTAAATATTTGTTAGCAAAATTATATAAAGGTTATCAATAAAGTTAATGTTAAAAACTACATTGTTTACTTTAATTCGACTCCGTGTCTCAAGGGAAGAGATAATAAAGTCTTCCGACTTTTTCCACCGTTAAAACCACTCCCTAAACAATCCTAGTACTAATAAGAACAAACTTTTCGGTCTAGGGCACATACATTGGAACATTGCCTTTAATTTTATTTTATTTTATTTTTTTTAGTTTTTTTTATTAGTAAAAAAAAGATACACGAATTACATAATATAACAATTACATAATATAATTACACAATATAGTAGGTTATTAATTACATAATATAAGTATTCGATGTACCCCCATAAATAAGCAGGGCTTGTGTGTATGGGGGTGGATATTTGAATTGGTACCACGTCTCCTCAGTGGGATGACGATATATTCTTTGGCAATTTTAAAGCATTTGATCCTTATAATAATAATAATAATATTGGACAATTTGTATAGCGTCGCTTTCGTAAGATATCACCTCAGGAACGACGTAAATTAAAATTCTGATTTGGGAAAAAAAAATTTACCATTTATGTTCCAATGTTATTTTATTAATGTGAGCAACATTTCTTCTTTCTTCTGGCCTTCAACATCTTACCGCTGAGCAAGTCACAAGCCGTCCCAGTAGTATAATACTATAATACGATAGTTGAAGAGAACAATATGGTCCGAAGTAGAATAAGAGGATAAGCGTGAGAACGGTGGCCATTAATGCCGATGCTCGTAGCCGGTGACCGGTGACCAGTGACCAGTGCCGGTTCCAGTGCCAGCGTCAGGCCTAGCGTTAACAATGCCATGGCCGGGGGCGATTCTGGTAAATGCGGTGCACACCAGATACACCAGAATAATGTATGTTATATTCCTTATACACAAAATAAAATTGGAAAGAAGATTTCTTTTTTGGGAAGAATTCGTAAAAGTATTTCCAGAAAAACTATAATCATCACAACGCAACTCCATTATTGCTCCACATTTTAACTATTGAACAACGATTTTTTTCTTATGTAATGACAGAGAACAAAATTAGATCAAAATAGATCAATGAAATAAATATTTTTTTCTTATCAGGGCTGGAATGTACTGAAACTATGAAAACTTATGAAATTGCATTAAAGCAATATTTAGAAAAAATAATATTACGGATGTAAATATGTGTAATTTGTCATTCATTACTTTATTCAGATTTATCTAATTTGTAGCTGGGTCCCTACCAATTTCTTCATTAATTGTCTACTGTTTTTTCAGATTGTATTCTTTGTGTGTAGTTTGTACTGTGTTATTATTGTATAATTGTCAGTAAACAAATGTAATAAAAATGTAATAATAAATTTTCAAAAGCAACTTAAATGTTAAAGGATCTAAATTGGGTAACTTTGAAACAGATGCTAACTTTGAACACCTTCATATTTATACTTAAAGTATTAAATAATATATTGCCAAAATACCATTCAAAAAAAATTATACACAACAAGGACATTCACAAACATATTTCTCCAAAGCTGTTCACCAATGCTGAATAAGACAAATACACTAATTCTTTTACTTGAAATAGGTAACCTTTAAATACTGCGTTCCTAGCAGATGTTCTAATATTTCCAGATATTTATTTGGAGATACCGCGGAGGCGTAAACCCTACGAGATGGCCCTTGCAATTGGTCAGCAGTAATCTGTATCTAGCAAAGCCATTTAGCAAAACGTTGGCTAAAGAAGGTGGTAGCGCAATACGGCATATTACCCCAAAGTTGTAATATGAAAAACTTTATTTATTGTTTTTGTGTTTAATTCGTACAACTCCATTTAATTTTTATGACAGAAAATTATTTTTGACAGATTTATTAGACAGTTTGAAAATGGCCTTGAAAGCCGAAACAGCTGTAACAATAATAAAAACCCAAAGATACTTGCAGAACCTAATAATTATATTATTACATTTGATTTTAATTAAATAATTTAAAAAAAATAATTTTATGTGTTCAAGAACTTGATTTTTTCTTGAACACACATAATATTTATGGAAGAATAATATGTTAGTACGATATCCTTCAAATTAGTGTATAAGCTCACTTATAGATAACACTAAATTAGTCTATTAGGGTGCCCATATATGGCGTTAGCTGTACAGTATTGTAAAGACCATGGGGATTATGTTAAACAATGTCAGAACCTCGAGTTTTATTTAATAAGAAAGTTTAGAAACCCCGGAGACACAACAATTATCCACGGAGATATGTAGAGAATAATGCAGCAAAATTGGAGCCCAGCTAACTTTTGCCGCAAAACCTCAGGCGGCATTGTTTGATTATACAATCTTATAAAACGAGGACCAAATGAAAGGCTTTCAATACATTATGAAAAGGATAGAATAAACATTAATGATACGTAGTTTTAAAGATAGTATTTTTTTACTGAAAGAAAAAATAACTTTTTATTTATTTACTAGTAGCCCAAGTGTACAAGACGTTGTTCGGGGACTTTGGATGGTTTGGGGTTAAGTTTTGAGGTTGTGATTTCTCAAGCACTTGACAACTGGGTGCATTTTTTAGGTGAAAATAATATAATTGTGTTGTTATAAGTATTTGTTTCACTTGATCGTGCCATGTCTTCCTCGGGCGTTCTCGACCTGTTTAATCATTCGGTTCTAAGTCATACATTCTCCTTACCCCTCTTTCGTCGATCAACACTTTCGTTTCATTTTATCACAAATAATTATTTGATTCATATCTTCCTCTTACATTCATTTCTCGCTATCTTTTCTAACATTCATTTCATGTATTATCATAAAATCCACACTGTTACTGTTAAAAACTAAATTATGTAGTAATTTTTTGTAATAACTTTCTGAGTAAAACCTCAAATTGTAATATTTAATTATTGAAGATAATTCCTAAACAAAAAATCAGAAAAAAAAGACGGTCACATCTAGGACTCGAACCAAAAACCCTTGCGTTAAAACCGTTTTAAATAAATAAATTACAAAAATCATTTTCAATATCTAAAATAGATTGGAATCAAAACTTTATAAAATTCAATCTTTTGAGAAAATAACAGTATAATAGGAGACCTACAGACATTAGAATTTAATAATTATGAAAGCTGACCGACTTACTGAAAATAAATTTGTGACACTTGTTCGAAAATTTGTTAGTGGAAATAGTGGTAGTTAGTGGAATATTTAATCATTGAAGAGAATATTAGCGACTCTAAAGAAAAAATGGAAAAGGAATAGTTTGTTAAGGGGAGAAGATAGATAAATTATGTTCTTTTCCACAAATACGGAAACAAGGTATTCCCTAGTTATAGGTTATACGATGGACGTTTTCTCCGAAATGAAGACACCGATGAGAGCCTGAAACATTTGGAATCGGCCACTAGCAATAACACTCCTTACGTAGATGGCGATAAGGTTTAAGTTCCCGCTTATCTCCCGCCGCCTATTTTGTTTTTTTTTTAAGACGATGAATCACGTCGTTTAACATTTGGAATCGGGCCACTAGCAATAACACTCCTTTCATAAATGGCGATGTTACATAATTTAAAGAAAATATAGTAATTGCTAAAAAATATTATGTACCATGAAAATGTTCACTATTATCCTACAAGAAGACGCAGACATTTTAGGCTTCCCAAAACTAAACTTTCGTGCACAGAAAACAGAGAGTTTTATAAAGGGCAAAAACTTTATAATAACCTACCAAATGCCGTAAAGTAAGCCCCAAGCCTTAGCTCTTTTCGTAGGACATGTGCTTTATATGTAAAAAATAACGTTTGATTGTTGAATATACTCACCAATATTATTTTAGTCACCTAGATATCTTATATAATATAATTTTGTGTATTTATCTTTTTCTCTTAAAATGTAATTGTAAATGTTATTTTTGTACACGTGTATTTTCCTACTAGATGTATGAAAAAAATTGCGTACATCTAAATAAAGATTTAAAAACAAAAAAAATATTTTTCCTATTTTTATACATAAGATGAACCACCATAATAAAGCTAGGCTTGTGTGTATGGGCGATGTGAAATTTTGTTTGTTATTTTTTATGTAATATGCCAAAGTATTTTAAATTATTAATTTAAAATTTTATTTTATTTTAAATTCTAATTTATTGTTTAAATTCCACCTTATCTTCAGCCTGTTTGCAAGAAAAAAAAACACCGCCAAAAAGTGTGTGTGTTTTTTTTTTATTTTGCTTTAGTTCAGGCACAAATATTTTTATATTCTACAATAAGTTTCTAAATAACTTTGTTTGAAACATTATAAAATAAAACCATAACCAAAATGGGTTCGTAAGTAGGAGATTTTTAAATTAGTTTTTTTTGGGGCCGGATACATTTTTCACTCAAATTTGATCCCTTTTATTAAATATTAGTGTTCACAAAGTTATTATTTTATAATATAGCACAAATAAAACTAGTGTCAAGGCGTTGAAATAATTTTTATTTGCGCAATTTATGATCTTCTTGCAGAACGCAAACAACATTTTTTTTAAAATAAGGCGATACATGTTTTTGATAAAATCATACCTTTAGTCTGGTTTAGTCTTGAGTAGACTGAATTTGTGTGTTTACACCCGCAGATATTAAATTGCGTTTGCGTTTACCATTTTCTTTCCTAATTCTCCATTTTGTACCCCAACTGAAAACGGGAATTAGTAATATTTTTTTAAAGTACAGTACAATCATTTAAATAGATTCTTGCTTGTGTAGTTGTGTACTTAGGACCACTTTTTAATTTTGATATTATGTGAGAACCGCACAAGAGTCCCAACGGTTCTCAAGGCGAAGGAGATGGGAAAAAAGTAGGAAAGTAACTGGCTATCAAAAATAATATTTCATTATATTGGCACAGTGGATAGCGCATGTTATTTTTTTTATAATTACATTTAAATCATAAAAATGCCAAAGTTGCCTTTAAATTCATTACAAATTGTTTTTTTAATAAATTTACTGACTATTATAATATTAAACACAAGTAAATAATATATCAAACTACGGCAAAAAAATTTTTTATCCCGTATAGTTGGGTATTTTGGCCAAATTTTTATTTTTTATGAATATGGCAATGCAGCCTTGAGTAAATATGAGCCATTAATGTATTCTGTGAATTTAGGTAAATATACAGAAAAGTGACTCTCGCGATTTATACGCACTTAAAAAAACTCTCTGGGTAATTTACATAATAAATATAAATGTAATATAAAAATAACCGTGACCCGCGTTTTTGGTAATTTACAGAAACTAAAATTTTAAAATAATAGGCCACTTGCATCAATTTTTTTTTGTTTCATGCAAAATTCTAAAGCTTTCTGTATCATTTTTTAAAATCTTTTTTCGAAACCATGGAGATTTTTAAAAATTCCAATCCGCGAGATGTGACCATTTTTTAATTGGCCAAAAAAAGCCGCTAAGACAGAAGCAAAAGAAATGAACGAACTTCACGTCATAATATCCGTCAAAATTCGAACAGAGAGAGGGACTGGCGGATGGGTTCGAATTTTAGAAATATTGTGGCCTATTGTGAGTAATTAATTAAAGAATGGGTATAAATTAAGTTTTTTTTATTTACCTCTTTTGATTTCTCCATTGAACAAACGTTAATTATTACCGCCCTCTCACATCCCTTTTCGTCATCGACTACTTTGTTAACTGCAAAAATAAGATGTATTACAATTGATTTTTTTATTAAATAAGTGTTACGACACTGCTTCATATTTGCTTTGCCGTTAACATTGTTAACTTTGCAAGGAATAATGACGGCGAATTATTCATTCCACTATCCCTCAGGGCTTAGGTCTTCTCTGGAGATGCTGTGTGAAAAGTGTTCTTGAGGAGAGGCTCGGGAGAACTTGGGTATTGAAGAGACTCGTATTGTAGAAGAGAGGAATCACAGAGGGGATCAAATTATTACACAGACAAGCTGTTGAATACAAGAACGAATCGAAGAAACGACCCGTTTTCATGTGTCAAATGAAAAAATGTTGGACGTGCGTTTGGCGTATTTCCCAAATAATCATCGTCACCTAGGGGATCAATGACGCTATTCCTCGAGGCATGTTCCTTTGAAATGCCGGTAGAACAAGGAATGCACGGTGCTCTAAATATTGAAATCCGTTTGTTGATCGGGCAATCTATCAAACAGACTACCCGTTTCTGCACACAGTAGTAAAAAGTTTTTTCAAGTATGTTGGGGCTCCAGATCATAGGCGGCAGTCGAAATTCAACAGTGGGGCGAACTCCGTCAGCAGTTGTTAACTCTCTGCAGTATCTGCGGGATCTGTACAGAACTCCCAGCAACTAGCTAAGAGACGCTCTTTCGCCCCTGATAGTGAGATAAGTGAGATGCTTGTATATTTTCTTTTGTTTTAATCATATTCTGAAGATGCTGAAGTATCAAACGAACACATATATGTTGTAGGTATTGTTAGTTTTAGTCACTATAAATTCATATATTCATCTTTTTTACTAACAATCATGCATCCAGAGACCCATGGACATGCAGAAACTGGGAGGGTCTAGAATCGATTAAGAAATAAATGTAGCTTCCTTTTTACAAGTCCTGACGAGGATAAACAATCAGTTTCCTTACACAGCCATTGGAAAAGCGGCCGTTCCCCTACGGATAAGGCCTAAAATAACTTATTTAAAAAATACTTACTTTGATCTTTGCATAGGCTGATTATAGTCTTGACCATCTCAATTTTCTCTGGCTTTTCCTTAAAATTTTCCTCTACCATTTTCATAATATTGGATTGGTCTTCGAAAATTCCTTTTTCGGTTAACTGTAAACGATAAAAACTGATTATTATATATATTTGCCAAAGTTTACGTTGCTTACTGCCGAGTTCACACGAGGAAATGCCGAAGACAATCACAATATTATCTTAGATAATGCGGTTGGGCGCTGTAGAGGGGTAAGACATTATCCTGTGGAGATAGCATAACCGCCTATCTCTAGTAAAACATTTCGGTTTATTGTTCTGTCCTCTAAAATTCTGTTCATGCTCGGACAATGAGTCCGGTGTTGGGACAATACAATATTTTCCTGTCCTCTTGTGAACTAGGCATTAGTCTGAAACAAATCTTAAATATATAATATATATTTAATTAAATTCTCCTCCAATATTCACAAAATTACCACCATAAACAACAAGAGCATAGAAAATAAAAAAAGTTTATATTAAAAATTAAAAAATATTCCATCAAACAATATTTAGCACTTGTAAAAAATTGGTCAACGTTTTAATATTTTATACTAAATAAAAAAAAATGTGAAGACACAGTACTTTTTGAAAAACCTTCTTCAAATTAAGTATGTTTTTTTTAGTTTCACGTAAAGCAGTAATTACAGTTTACGTGATAAAAATTATCGGTATGCGACTTTAAAAACTTAACCTTTGTTCGCGTTCAAAATTTTGATTCGTAATAACAAAATTAGAAAAAAATCTATTTTTAAGAACATTTTATTTTAAATTCGACTGAAATATGAACATATTTTTCCACGTAATCTACATTCTGATAGTTCTCGTGATTTCAGACGTACATTGTAATATAAAATTGAGCATTTAGGGGTGTAATAATAATCTTACCAATCCGAAAACCTTAAAGAGGCATGCCATCATGCACTTGCCAGATTGTGTGGTGGGCGTCTCCCTGTTCATAAGTTTCTTCATTTCGTCCTCAGTGGCGTGAGACTCTTCCATACACTTCTTGCTCACCCTCATCAACATCCCTTTGTCGACCTCTCCCATCTGACCAAAAACAAGCATGTAACAATTAAATAACGTCATTTTGGTCTCTTGTATGAAACATCTGGTTATCTGTACTGGAATGTACGCAACTTTTACATAGCATAAAAATTAATATTAAAAACAATGCTATTTAACCCCTTAGGCTAATTTGTTCGGCTTGGAAACAAACAGCTAGGAACGAACAGCTCATTTGGTCTCATATAAATTGTTGTGTCTCCTTACTGTATGGCTAGAAATATGATGTCTAGTGCCTTCCAGAGTGTTAACAGAATGTTGATTCTTGGCCATAACCGTATTCCTTAAAAATGCAAAATAGCTCAAAACTTTACTTACGTACCTAATAAACAAAAAAACAACTAAGCATAAAAAAATATTATTGAAGAAGAAGATAATACTAACAAATCAAAACGAAACATGAACCAGAACAAGACAAGACAGAGAAATAAAAAAAAATAACGGTCTCAACTAGGAATCGAACCCAGGATCTCAGGCTTACACATATGTTTTACTGGTTTTACTGTATTTGTTTTACTAGGAGAAATCTTATGACAAGACAGGTTAGTTTACAAAAATATTTTATTTTGACAATTGGTGCACTTTAAGGTTAATTTCGATTATAACATTTTATCGATAAACTAGCTGACGTGTACCCGGTGTTGCTGGGGGTATAGGAGTATGTATAGGAGATATAAACAGCCTACAGATATATAATTCCCTATAACATAATTTTGATGTATCTCACAAGGTTAAGCCAGCGTTAGCAATGAAAGCGATTGAAAATATTTTACATCGACTATTCTCTACTTTATATAAATAAAATATGCATGTTTTATATATATAAACCTTTCAGAAGAAATTCTCTAAATAACTCTATCAACAGCCGTTGTGTGGTTTAGAAGAACTAAGTGCACAACAGACAGACGCGGATAGCGACTTTATTTTATAATATTTAGAGATTGGATGCAAAAATATTCGACAGAATTAAATCCAGTTGGTATTGGTTACAATAAAGGGATTAGAGAGCATTATATTTATATTTGGATGGATTTTATGCTCCGTGATTTTCCACGTGTCTGAGTTAAGTATTATTTTAGTTAAAAATAATCAAAATTCACATTCGTAAATGTATTGAATTAGTTTAAAATGCTTTCCATTCTAAATAAATATCTGATAGTAATATTACGCTAGTGTCTGGACGGTTTCCACCCTCTCATTGGTCGATTTCAAATCTTATGTTTCGGGTAAATTCCGCATAGCCTCCATAGCAAATATCACGCATTCTAGGGTTCCTGGGTCAATCGTCAATCCCTCCTTTACCGGCCGCTTCAAATTAATGACAATAAAAAATAACTCTTTGCATTAACGATTATTAAAAATATTGATATTTAATATTATTTACGTAAATAATAAAAAATATCGATATTTAATATTATTTACGTAAATAATAAAAAATATCGATATTTAATATTATTTACGTAAATAATAATTTCGCACCATTTTGAAGTTCGCGCATAATACGCGTTTGTTTGTAGAAAGTGTAGGCACTGCCAACCCAATAAAAAACATGAAACAAAATCGGAAGCTAGAAACGCTTCGTTGATTGTAAAATTAGCCAATAAATCTCTTATCTTACATGTACTTATATGTATAATAAAATGATAGGTTAGGTTAGGTTAGGTTATTATAGGTTAACTGTTGTTAGTATCACTTAAACTGGGCAAAGCCCAACTAAGTGCTGCCCGCGGGGCCTAGCAGCAAAAAACTCGCGGAGCGGGCTTCTACTGCTAGTGATTTATTATTATATTCATAAAAAAATACAATTGATTTGAGAAGTAATAACTAAGCTGGAAGTCGAAGCCCGATTTATATTTAGTATAAAATAAATCACAAAAGAGGTAATTGGAATTGAATTGATGATAATTCGAAAGCCCACGGATATCATAAATTGGCCGATTATATTCAATTCTAATTATATTATTGGCCACAGTGTCATACAAATAATTTAATCACAACATAGTTTTTTTTATGAAATATATAATTTATTTTTTATATTATACCTAACACTTAATTTTACAGGTGAAGCATTTACAGTTTTGAATTTGGGTTTTCTCAATTATTTAGTATTTTTTTCTGTTTGAAAATTTGATTTGTAATATTTGAATAACTATTGATTTATGAAGTTACTAGCTGGCGTGTACTCAGAGTTGCTCGGGGACATACATTGTTTTGGGTAAATTTTTGAGTTCGGGAGTACTTTACAACTGGTTGCATTTTTAATTTGTAAATAATATTATTGTATTGTAATAACTATTTGATTTACTTATCGTATCATGTCTTTCCTGGGCGTCCTCAATTTTTTCTACCAATCACTTACTAGAAATTGCAATGTTTGTTCTTATTAGTGCCAGAAGTGTTTAGAGAGTTTGAATGGCATGAGAAGTCGAGGGTGCTCAAGAAAAACTTGACGGATTATCTCTGCACTGAAATGAGATACGGAGTCGAATTAGAGTTGACATAATGTAGTTTTTTTAACATTAACAATGCGGATTTCATGATGCTGCACAAAGTGAATGGTAGAAAAAGTGTGAGATACCCGAGGAAATCATGGATCAAAAATACAAATACTTAATTATTACAATACTATAATATTATTTCCATCTAAAAAATGCATCCGGTTGTCAGCTTATCTAGAATTCACCCCTCAAAACAATTATAAATCCCCGAGCACTGCTGGATACACTTTAGTTAGTATATATATTAAAAAAAAACTTGCTTCGAAAATTAAGAAATTGGGTAAGGAAATAAAATTATTCATCAATTAGTCAGATTCAAAGATATTAGAAGAACGAGATATGCTATGTTGGCCGCCGGACCGTAGGCGGAGTACTACCTAATTAGAGTACTTTGAATACTATCGGGACGTGTCCGCACAGAAATCTGTTCTATGTATTAGTGCGGATACCTTAGCGTAAGCGAAGGTGTGCAGTAGTATTGGTGAACAAAACCGGCGACACTCGGCAAAACAATTCCACACAGTATGAACTGCTCATAGCACATCTCGTTCTTCTAATATCTTTGGTCAGATTCGAATTCCCGTCGGCGGCATTTATTTTTACTCAGGAGACATTTTCAATTGGTATTGATATTTCAGGCGACTATTTAATGCTTAAAATAATTTGTTATCCTTTGTGCTATGCATAAAACCTTGTCTTATAAACATTAGTTTATCTTTTTAAAAAATTTTTTTTTTAATTATTTTAATATAGATCATATGGGTTACATTAATACATACATATTTTGCAAAATATAATATTAAGGTTCATAATTGGTCATGTATACCTTATCAGGAAAGAGGAGCTTACATAGATTCTTAAATGTAAACTATATATAATATATTTTTTTACTATAAATTTTTTACTGCAATAATTTTTTTACAATAAATATATATTTTTTACTATAAATTTTTTTGGAAAAAAAGTTCGATTTTATTTATTTGTTCTTGTTGGTTCGTAATACAGCGCAATTCGGAAGGGGGATTAAAAGGTAAGAAGCTTTTACTAACAACTTGTAAACTGCTTTTACTAACAACTTTTACTAACCTTTGCCGATTAAACTATGCTTAAAAATATATTCATTAAAAAAACTATTCAGAATTATTTATATATAAATATTTTTTTAAATTTATTCTTCTTCATATTATATTTTTTGCATTTTTCACATATTTTTGTACAAAAAATGTGTATATCTACATGGGACGTGCGGGATTGCACTAACCTCCCCAAATCCTGGAAATGATTATTATTATTAATAATATTATATTTGTATCTAGGTATCTCCATAAAAATAAGAACAACATTGTGGCGGTTAATTATAGGCACATAAATAATTTATTATTATAAACAATAATTATTAGCCTGAAACACCTTTGTAAGATGGATTTTTTTGTCTAAATGCCGCCGACGGGAATTGAACACGCAGCCTTCCGACTTCCAGTCGGATGCACTAAGCCTCTATGCTATGTCGGCTTATTTTAAACGGCCAAATAATTCAATAAATAACATTCATCGCTTAGTTAAATTTTTTTCACCTGGAAAAAAATAACTTAATTTTTCTAGGAGGGGCATTTTTAAATACAAAATTTCCTACTAGGTGGCGTCAAGATATAAATATCTCATTTTATTCATACGAGAAAATACCCTAAAATAAAGCCAGAATCTTAACGACGTAAGTGAAGCAGCCGTACCCAAAAATATGCGACGCGTGGCATTGGTGTATTGGACAGATCTGTGGTTGAATTTTCACTATCAAATCTCTAAAATAAAGTGGAGATTTTAACGACGTAAGTACAGAAGTCGTGGAAAACAACATTCTGCGGGCGGCCCGACGTAATGGATGGACCTAAGGTCGACTTTGCGTTAACAGGCCTAGACAATCTATCTTTCTGTGGGGTTTATTTTAATCATTTCTGATGAACGTATTACTAAAATCTCAAATGTTTTTAGAGGGGTCCCCAGTTACTAGTGCATCGTCTAAAAAAATAAAATTTGGTGCCTCCCGCTAATTACATAGTTGAAGAACGTTTTATAAAATTTTAAAACCGTTTAATAATAAATATTTTAATTGAAGGTCCTGTTTTTTTTACTAATCTAAAATATAAATAACGTACATCCGTAGGGATATCTCTTGAAACATTTGAGATTTTAGTAATACGTTCATCAAAAATAATTAAAATGTGAGTGTCGAGCAAACCCCAGTTATTACAATATTATGTCACCTTAAGTATATTTAAATTAATTCACTTACCGTGGATACAGCGAGGGTAATACAAACAAAGGCAATCGTCAAAGCGTTCATCTTCTCGCAGTGATATTATTTCTGCTCTGATGACGACGAAAAATGGGAGGATAGTTTGATAGGTGTATGATAGACTGATCGTTGATCAGTTGACGTCCTTATTTATACCTCCAATTTACAATAATTACCGTCAGCACAAAACAGCACGGGTTCTATTCAAATCCGATGTTAATCCAAATTCAATCTACAGTGACGTACGGTAAGTTTTTTTTTAAATTTTTTAAAATTATCGTTTTAATTTTGAATGAAAGGTTAGCTTCACTTATTTCGCCTTTTAACTAATTGTAATATCGCTTTTTTAACTTGTTTTTGATTTATTAAGAGCGTTTTGATCCACGATGATTATAATATCATTTAAATCCAAACCGAATGCAATATCGACTAGGAACTTAGGAACACAAGACAAAATATAAAATTCGTCTGCAATACATACACAACTTACTATTAATACTATTACTATTAAAGAGAAGCAACATTGTACCTACCTAATCAGTGTCTCACCAGTACAGGTGTGACAATAACAAATCGTTTATGAACATATTTGTATTTACCTTTTACCCATTCTTATTTGTTATTTACTTGCATATTTAGCTTACATATTATTATAATAGATTAATATTAATATTACTTACATTTTCCTTTTGTTACTATTTTTGTTATTATCATTTTGTTATTATTATGTATTTAAACATCCATGTATATAAATTTTTGGGCACCATGCCTGTTTTATGTACTTAAATAAAAATAAATAAATAAAATAAATAAATTAGACACATTCACTAACAAATAGGATGCATGATCAACTTGGGGTACGATTGATTTTGAATTTATTTTCAAAACTAAGCGTAATCTATACCACTACTTTTTTTAATCCTACAGATTTTAGTAGCTTTAGGAATGTAGTTTTAGTGATTTGTCTTATATGTAGTGTTGTTCTAGTTTCTATTTTATTTTATGTTTTATTTTATTTTGTTTTATGACGGCCGGCGTGGTCTAGTGGTATACGCTTTTGACTACAGATCCGAAGGTCGCGGGTTCGAACCCGGCGTGCGCAAATAAATTTTATTTGTTTAATTTGTGTTATTTCACAATTAATTAATTTAAAATAATATATAGTATATTTGCGGCACGTTCCAGAGTGGAAGATACTCTCAGTATCGCCCTGGTGTAAGACCACCATTCAGAATTGAAACGTTGCTTGAAATGGCTTTAGCCGTGTTTGGTGACCAGATCTGAATAGCCAGGTACTTCCCCACCTTCCTCTTCCCCATCTCCCTCCCCTCCCCAATACCCTCAGCCTCACAAAATCCTCCAATTGGGGATGCCATAGTCTCACTGGCTCCAGACGGGAGCAGTTGGGACTCTTGTGCGGTATTACTGTAAAAAAAAAAAAAAATGTTACTGTTATATGTTAAGCTAATATTGTTTCATACTTAGTTTATCAGTTTAAAGTTATTTCATGTTTTAAAAACTTTGTGTATTATTTTGGTTAGCTTACTAGACATATTCTGTTCTTAAAATCTATGTAAAAGCTGGGCGTAAAACAAATCAATTTAAACACACAAAAAATAAAGATGTCGGTGTCAGCGGGAATCAAACCCTTAATTTGCAAGAGATCAAACCATATTTAAAACACGCCAAATATTGTTTTTGTGTCCCTCTCACTAGACCAGTGGTGTACCCTTTTAACGGTAACACCAATTTACATATTTTTCAAATATTCTGTGCTCGCGAAGGATACTAGTATTGCGAATGGTGGTAGGTATATTCTTTTTAAGGTTAAACGCAACGCTGGTTGTATTCTACGTGTTCACAGATGGCGTTAATTAATTAATTTTCTTTAAATACGCTTTTGCAAGGTATTGCTTTACAATATTAAGACAAATCATTTGTTTGCGCCCGTATATACGCAATATGAATATGAATCAATAGTTTTGTTCGTTTAAAGACTTAATTCTTTCGAGAAAGGCATACAAATACAATATTGGATTGAATCATCGGTACAATATTGTATTTGTATGCCTTTCTCGAAAGAATTAAGTTTTTAAGGTTAAACGCAACGCTCGTTGTATTCTACGTGTTCACAGATGGCGTAAATTAATTAATTTTGTTTAAATACGCTTTTGCAAGGTATTGCTTTACAGTATTAAGACAAATTATTTGTTTGCGCCCTCATATACGCAATATGAATATGAATAAATAGTTTTGTCCATATAAAAACTCAATTCTATCGAGAAAGGCATACAAATACAATATTGGATTGAATCATCGGTAAAATATTGTATTTGTGTGCCTTTGTCGAAAGAATTAAGTCTTTAAACGAACAAAACTATTGATTCATATTCATATTGCGTATATACGGGCGCGAACAAATGATTTGTCTTAATACTGTAAAGCAATACCTTGCAAAAGCGTATTTAAACAAAATTAATTAATTAACGCCATCTGTGAACACGTAGAATACAACGAGCGTTGCGTTTAACCTTAAGGTCCAAGCATATTTTTGTAACCAACTAATCGGTATAAAATATCAATATAGGGGTTATTTCAAGGGTTTTGAGTGGGACTAGTTGAGGGAGACCTTTTGACCTCTCCAGCAGAACTCTTTTGGAACATCGCCTTACACTGCAGTGGGAGGAATGTCTGGATACACTTACCCCCCAGATTCCCACCCAACCCTCATACCCTTTTCCCTTCCCAGAACGTCATTTATTTCCTATCCAAGACCATACAGCAGCTCCAAAGATAATATAGGTTCTTAGGGGAATTAATATTCTCAGAGCCTCCTAAATGGATGTTAATGCAAAAACATCCTGTAGAAATACGCCAGTGGCCAAAAAATTCAACATTCAAGGTCAAACTATAAAATACTTCTGTGTTTAAAATTCTGAATCAATATTATTATTGTAGTCGCTTGAAATGTTATTCTTCTGTATCTATTTTCTTTATTGGCTTCTCGGTAGATGTGTGTGTGTGCTTTTGTTTTATAATTAATATTGCGAACATGACCTGCTGACAAACTGATTTGGCAGTTTAGCGGTGTTCATATAGAACAAAAAAAATACATACCCGCAGGGGTAGGCAGAGAGGACGAACCGCCAAACAACTCGGTCTTGGCACACACTCCTTGCCTCATTCACATTCATACACCGTCTCATACATACTCTTCTATTATTCTGGCTCTTGACATGGCCCGACTCAGGTATCTGATTCACTTGGTCATGCAATCTTCCTCGGGCGTCCCCGACTTCTGCTACCATTTGCATTGTATATTATCCTTACACTCCTCTCTTCGCTCATTCGCTCTATATGCCCAAACCATCTATGCGTCCCCTTCTTGATCTTACTCATTATACTTACATCAGCCTTGCACTCTTTGCGGATCTCCACATTCCTCACACGATAATACATGGTTTTACCACACATACGCCTCAGAGATCTCATTTCAACAGTATTCAGTCTTCTTTCATCCTATCTCTGACAGTTCCATGCCTCACTTCCATACATCAGGGTAGGTACCAGCACTCCATTTTGGACTGCTAACTTCGCTTCTTTGGACATTTTTTTGTTTTCGCCAACTGCGTTTAGTTCTCCAAAGTTTTGATCGGAGTTATAACCACGTGGTACTAAATTTAGGAAATCTAAAGCAATACAATTGTCTTGCTTTTGGCTTGCCACTTTGAGAATTTTACATTATCATTTTATATTATTATAACTCTTACAATTCAATTCATCAGCAAGATATCAAAAAACTATGAAAATCCCAAAACTTAATACAAAGCACACACAAAATACCTATCTCTATCTAGGTATAACATATTTTGACATCCTTCCATTATATCTAAAAAATATTGAATTATTCAGGAATTTAAAATAAAATTAAAAAATTACCTAAAACTACTATAAAAGTCCATATCTTACTCTTATTATTATTTCCTTCAAATCTTGAAACTGTATTATTGATAAATCTTGCCTATTTCTTACTTATCCCTTTGGTTTTGCAAATATATTATTTACTTACTTACATGATTCCATATAATTGAGCTAGGATTCACTCACCAAACACAAGAGCCTCGTCTCTTTATGGTGAGGAAAAGCTATTATTATTTACCTTGATAACACTGTATAATATGTATATTTATTGTAAAAAACATACAAATATTAAATTTAAAAAAATAAAATAAAAAATGTCAAATCACAAAGTATCTGCTGTATATGAATATAGATTATTTGCTTACAAAGAAATGTGATCATTTTAAAGTTTGTACCGTTTACTGCCACCGCCGTTGTACTTCAAAATTGAATAAATCCTCATTGACTTGTCCACCGTTGGTTGCACAAACCCAGTCATAATTCATCTCGACAGGTCCGAACCACCTTAATCTTGTTGCTCGATCAATTAAAGACATTTAGTTAATTTCTGTTTCGGTTTGATCGCCGCTTTTATTGCGATGTCGGGGGGAGGGGGGGGGGTATATTAAATGGTTGTTAGTTAACAGTTATTGATCGATATTTTATATGCAATGAGAGCCTTTCGAATAATACGAGAAAAAAATGTATTTTTTTAAATATGATTGTCACTTGAAAGGTTTGGGGCAAAGACAACCAGTTATATTGAGGAATGGGGCGGTTTACGAGGGAGTAAGTATAAACACTAAATAAGTATAAAAAAATAACGAATAAGTATAAATAATAAAAAAAGGTTAAATACAAAATAAATAATATATAAGTATATATTTATTAAACGATTATGAATAGTACAGTATTCCTAAATAATAGAAGAAATGGTTGAGATATACTGTCATTACTAGAAACTTAATTTTTATCAAAAATTATGATTCCCTCACATATTTTTAAGACTATTTGGTACAACACGGGGCAAGTTAGCGTAGCAAGTATGCAAAAAATTATATAATTTGTAAATGGAAGTTCCTCAGAATAGGCTACACCCGGCGAGGAACATTAAATAATGTAACAAATTATCTTAGATACTTATGTTGTTGTTGTATGAAACTGTTAACAATATTTCAATAAACACCGATTCTGCACTAAATATTTTAGATAATTAATAAAGTTAACGTATTGCGATCCCGATACTCCCCCATGTTAAGATAATATCTTAACTTTACGTATTACAATCCCGATACGCCCCCAAGTTAAGATGCAAACCATTGTTAGGTTGCAAAAAACGCTCAAAAAAAGAAAACCGTAGAATTCTTGTAAGTAAGTAGCACGTCTCTACAACAGTTAAAATCAATCATTGCGCGACCATGTCCCAAAATACTCATAGTCTATGGGAATTTCATACTTTTCCATTAAAATAGCAATAAAACATTCACACTTTATCACAAAATAAACATTCACACTTTTAAAATGAACAGACTCTCCGAATTACAAAATTAACGTATTCAAATATCACCTCTTTTTGATCATATGATTGTTTTTACGTTTTTTTTTTTTAAATAAAACTTAAGTCTTTTTTACCTATTGTAAGTAATATAGCGTTCTTTCTGTTAAAATTATGTTTCAACGCTCTATAGCACAATGTGGAATAACATTGCGAGTAGAATATGCTTAATTCAAACTGCAAATTTCCCACTCTGCCGGAGCTAACAGAGATCAACAAACATAATTTTTAGATGCACAAAATAAGGCAAAAAAATATATTTATAAAAATTCAGAAAAAAGTATAAAATTTGATTATTTACTTGCATTAAAATCGAAGGGGCTTTACCTCTTGGATTTATTCTTTTTCTGCCTAATTTATTTTGAATAACACAGTTATTTTTATGAATACTTCTTATAATCTACTAGTATCTACTTTCAAATAAGACATGTTTAATGCCTGAACTTGGTTGTTTGCATCAAAGCAGATATGTTTTTAATCGACTCGTGCTAATATGCATTACAAATCTAGAAATCATAAAAGTAAAAACTAATGATGAATGTGTCATGCCTGAGTTGAACGTCTGGGAGATATGTCCATATAAGAAAGATTACCTTTTCCTAGTAGCACTCTATTGCCTATTGACAGAAGCATACGATAAATAATGTACAGCGTCTTGAAAGATACAAATAGGCACCCATTTCTCAGTCGTCACATGTTGCTTTAATGAGCTGCTATAAACGTTCAAAGGCAATAAATAATATTAGGTATTATTATCAATGTCTTGTTGGTATATAACATTCGTACGTCTTCTTTAACAGTATCTACATGCAGGAGGCACTGAGGGAAATAATTTATTTTTGGGGATGCTGTGTAAGGGTCTTTATGAGGAGTGAATGTGGGTCTTGAAGAGACCCATAGTAGGAGGGAGGAAACACAGCGGCTAGAAAATCATTCCACAGCCGAGCAGTTGAACTCTAGAACGAGTCTATGTGTACGAACACAAAGAACGCGTGTTTCGGCTTTCAGATTAGCCGGCGAGTAAGCGGCCGACTGGCGCAGGCGCGCCGACAAGAATGTTTGTATCTAAACGTGTGAGAACGCACATAGTGAAGGCAGGTTCAGATTTGTGTCCGCGCGCTGGCGCGCCGAGAAGCTTTACCGGAATGAATTCTTAATTCCTACTCGCCGGTGCGGCCGGTTAGTGAAGCTTGTTTTGGAAGCTAGTGTCAAAACATAAATAAACAAGTCCTGTCAAAATGAGCGACTTACTAATTGCTGCTGTTTTTAACAAATCGCCGATCTGGGATAAAAGAAGTTTAGCAACAGAAATGTTGTCGACAAGGATGTTGTCAGTAAGGATATGAATGAAAACGGTACGAACAAAAGTACGAACTAAGAAAATTTCATTATAACCTCAAATGTCACGAGTGAAATAAGGTATATTTAAAAAATCTTTCATTAATAAATAAAATTCATAAATTCACCATGACTTTTTCTACTACTATTAATTGGATGAATACCAATTGTTTTATTTCTTAATTTCAAGAAAGAATTCTACAAAAGTAAAAAATCTTCTTCCGACGAGCTTGACATTTTGTTAAAACTGACAGCTGCTATCAGGCTACCGCGCAAATGGCGCGGATTTAACCGGCGTTCTATGTGTCCACAACTCGGCACCTATCTTCTACGGCGGACTCAGGCACTGAGTGCTGGTAATCTGAAAGCCGAAACACGCGTTCTTTGTGTTCGTACACATAGAAGCGACTCGTACCTTGTGATAAAGAGTGGACGCGCGTTTGGCTAGATTCCCAACTATGCACCGGTGCCGAAGGGATCAATGACGCTAGTTTGTGTGTTATAGAGATATTTTATTAGCTTATGTGTTACAGTTTTGTAATGTTTTCCTTATTCGATGAATTCCCATTTTAGCTAAGTTGACAAATGCGTCGGGAGTGCCCAGGAGTCGTTGGTTCAAATCCTATACATAACTAAATAATAATATTTGGCTAATTTAAATAGGGCCGTTTTCGTGAGAAATCACCCCAAGGGCGCTGTACAAATATATTTCTTAAATAGCTAATACTAGAACTACTGACTTAAACTAGTGACTTATCTCTAAGACTTATATCTAGTGACTTACGACTAAGGCCTATAACTACTATCTTAATGACATATATACGATTTTTTGCATACATAGCAACCTACAACTCAAATTAACATTAACAATCTAATCTTACTAACGCCAGAAGAAGAAGGAAAATCTATTATATTAGGGTGTTTTTATTGTTAGCTGGATATATATGTTAAATGAATGAAATTAATGAAAATAATAAAGTCATCCATCCTTGCAAAAGTAAGATATAACGCTTATAAAGATGTAGTAGTAGTAAAAGGAATAAAAGTTGTAGCAGCTTATTCATAATTCAGGAATATTTGCATTAAAAAAGTATAATTGTTGGTAATATGCTTGGTTAAAATTGTAGTTAAATTTAACTGTATTTTTAAATAAAATAATTAGTTTTACAATTTTGTTCCGCGGGTAATTGCAAATTTGATAATTTGAAAAATTTGACGGCCTACGTGGCTACGAATCCAAAAGTCGCGGCTTCAAATTCCGGCGTACGAAAATATGTATTTTTTATTTGTTATTATTTCACAATTTATTAATACAAAATGATATTTAGTATTCGCGGCACGCTCCAGAGCGGTTGAATTTATCAATATCGCCCAGGTAAACGACCACCGTTCAGAATAGACACGTTGCTTGAAAAGGCTTTAGCAGTGTTTGGAGACCAGATCTTATCAGCCGGGTACTTCCCCGAACTCCTCATCCTAATTTATTTACCTTAAAAAAACTACTAACCATCAATTTGTTGCATAATAACTCAACACACCTTTAAAAAGTGATATAAATTCATTAAAAGCGATGACAAAAACCAACCTTTAAACGTAACCTATTATAAAACTTAGTTTTCATTTTATATGATTTAAGATTTTCACGGCCAAAAGTATTTTTGTTATTTGTTTTTGGGGTGTTATGCCGTGTTGCGCTAACTCAGGGCAGATGTGATGATGGACACTGCAATGCTGTCCGAAACGTTGGCTAAAGAAGGAGTTAGCGCAACACGGCATAACACCCTAAAAATAAATAACAAAAATTAGTTTTCATTTCATCACATTTCTTGACTTTATATCACTTTAAAGGTGTGTTGAATTGCCATTGCGTTGAGTTTTCCGATTACCATGACAATAAGAATGGACCACAAATGTTCAAAAAAGGTTGTAGTTACACAAATAACCGAATAGATTTGAATAACCAGGTACCCACCTTCTTCCTCTTCCCATCTCCTTACCCACCACACCACCTTCAGCGTCACAACATACCACAATCGGGGATGCCATATTCTTACTGACTCCAGACGATTAGGAGCAATAGAGAGAAAAAAAAATAGTGAACTGAAATACACACCCAACGACTGTATTTTTTTTAATTCATGCCTTGCCATAGTTTTACAATATCTAACCGTAAATTGACATCATATCACCTTAGGTATTCAACACTGTATTGTAATAAATTTGTTCCGCTTCGTGTTTGTAGGCTTTATTATTATTGTTCTTTATTAAATTTAATTGGTCGGGTTGCATCGAACAATTTATTAATTTTATTATCCGTGAATAATCCTTGCCTACTCTTGTGGCAATTCTGAATTAAAATCTTCATGCCTCTGTTTATGACGGACTTGTGCAAAAAATAATTATTTAAATTTTATTGACACAATAATAATTAAAGTAGCTCAGGTGTCACTAATTAATAAAAATATTCCTGTTTTAAAACGACTACCATGAATAATAAAAATCGTGATTTTTGATCGTAAGCTTTCTGCTGTTAATAGATCAAGAATTAAAAGGCGCTACTGCGTACTAATTATCTCGTCAAAACTTGTTCCACTATTAGAACGCGATAAGCGGTGCGCGTAGACCGGATTCGGTAGTTTTAGTTAGAGCGTTGGGAGCCTTGGAGGTAAAAAATCGGAACCTATTTTTTTTTGCTTCATGCCTTATCTAAATATAATACATCAATGATGAACATAGGAGATTGTTCGATTAAGGCGATGCACTACGTCGTGTAATATTTTAAATTGAGCCGCTATCAATAACAACCCTTACATAGATGGCGATAAGGTTTAAATTCCGCTTAACAACATCCGCCTATTTTAATTTATACAAGAAAAAAACATGGCCAAAAAGTGTCTTTTATTTTATTTTGTGGATGTTCAGGCATAAATATTAAAAAAAAATTCGATCATTTTATAAATAACTTAATTTACCACATTATACAATAAAATCATAACCGAAAATGGGTTCGTAAGTAGAAGATTTTGAACTTTAAGGCAGTTTTCATAGGCCTTTACCTGATTTTTTTTCTGGGCTTATAAAAAGATTTATCTATAAAACACTCGATTATTTCAAAGGCCAAGATGTATTCTACGCGCAATATTTAATTAAAGCATCTGAAACATTTCTAGGCGACCAAATTTTCAAACCAAAAACACATGATTTTGAATTACTACGTATGGCATCGCCTTAAAAATAAATACATAAAAAATAATATTCCCAGGTTAAGACTAACCTGATAATTATTTTAAAATCTCCTATTACCACCACATTATGCGGAAAATTTTGCTTGTGTCGTGATGGAAAACTTAGCTATGATTTTTTTTAAATTTAAAATAGAGTATGTATCAAAAAATGTAACATTTAGAAATAGTTATGTAGCGATAAAGCTATGTAACGATGACCCAGCGCACACATGCTGAGTTAAGTACAATTTTAAAATTCAACTTACAAGAATACTTAAGATTAATTATAAGATGTAAAGCAATGTAATTATTTTAAATATTCGCTTTTATCCATTGTAGATGAAATAAGTAGTTACAATTTCATAAGAAACGTCTTTTTAAAAAGGCAAGCTTTTAAAAATATTTTTTTAAAACTGCACTCAACACATTGTGCGTTAATAAAGGCTATTGAAAATATTGTAAGCATATATTTAATGAGCAGGCAGCATTCTGCTGATGCGCTCATATCTGATATCACAAATTTGGTAGGCGGGTTTAGATACCGCCGCCCCATTATATTGAATAACCAACACCTTTGCCAAAGGTCACCCCAAGTGGTTCACTAAATTTGGTGATTTAGCAGCGATGCTTGGGTTCGCCAACTGTGTGGCGTGCCAGATCTGGAGAATATGGTTATAGGAGACCTCTCCTTCGACCTCTCCAACTGATCTCCTCGACCCATCTGCCTTGCACTGCGGTGGGGGGGGGGGATATATTCATATGTCCATCGATCCTGGTCACATTGATCACTGGATTCATATCTAACCATCATTCCTTCGCAGAACTCTTCCCCTCTTTCTTTTCTTTAAAAAGACCCTTCACACAGAAACCTCAAAGATGACAAAGGCCCTGAGAGAAATTATTTTCCTCAGGGCTTATTGTGTGGGGCTAACGTAAATATAATATCGCCTCAAGGGCCCTTAAAAAGGCCTTTGTTTATATCTGGGATTTATTTTCTCAGTGGAATAGACGTTAGACAGACAGTCCTGATAGCAAAATGTGGCAGAAAAAAAACCTTTAATTATTGTAATAAATTACTTTAAAAAGCAAGTATTTTCCAAGTAAGAGGAGACAAATTGATATTATAATCTGTCAGAGTGTACCTTAATAGCCTTTACTCGTTCACGTATAGTCAAATTACAAATTCCCTTCCTTTTATGTTACATAAGTATCTAGACCTAAATTAGCATGGCATTACAAATGATTAGTTCAGTCGGCGAACACATCGCTAAATGGCTAATGCGTTCGTGATCTGATTGTTGAAACCAATAATTACACATTTAGGGTACTCGTAGATACTGACGATAAAAATACAATTCTGTAGAGAAATGTTTCAAAGAGTTTTTTTTAATATTTACTCCATTATGTTGCTGATTTTAAGCATAATTTAATAAAAACAACAATAAAAAATAAGTTTTTTTATCTTGGTATATATAACTACCAAAGATAATAGAATAGGTACTTTGTGGTTTGACATAGTATCTATTAAATACTCTGTATTTAAACTAATTTATTTAAATTTTCTTAAATGATTGGCACACCAGGGTAAAAAATTTAAAAGTTGATGAAGCTTATGGTCAAGAACAAAAGGTTTGTTTTATTTTATAAAAAAATATCTCCATTCTTATAAATAGCTATCAAAATCAGTTAATGCCTATTTCTTGCAATCTTTCGTAATTCAACCAGGGTAAAAAATTTAAAAGTTGATGAAGCTTATGGTCAAGAACAAAAGGTTTGTTTTATTTTATAAAAAAATATCTCCATTCTTATAAATAGCTATCAAAATCAGTTAATGCCTATTTCTTGCAATCTTTCGTAATTATTTTTGTATCTGAGAGAAATTGATAAAATCTTTGCCTCTAGACCCTAATTCATGTTTGGGAGGAGTTTTTTTGCCTTTTTGGAGGTGAACACTCTACTGACAAATAACATAATATTTAGTTAATAATAAAATACAGGAAAGATAAATAAATAGACGAACAAAATAGTTGTTCGTAGATCAGATAAATGTGAGTTCACAGTATTTATCTTAAGTCAGGTGCTTGCGGGTTTAATTTCTCTTTTAAAAAGCGTTTAATAAAATTCATTTTGTACTCTCACGTGACCACAAACAGAATTCTGTCTTCTCTACTGTTAAATAACTACTAACCTAATGCGTTAACTAGTACTCGTGTAATTGTAAAGTTAACACGCAGTCCTTATGTACATCTTTGTGGATGTTTTAATTACCGACAGAACTGTCAAGTACACGATATAATCTGTGAGACGCCATATTTCGATTGCAGAAAATGGTAGCTTGTATAATGCAAGTAGTTCTAGTTGTTAGCAAATGCAATTATACTTAAAACGTGATTTTACTATGCAAAATCCATCATGTCACATTAGAAAAATGTTAGTTATAAATAGATGTAATTTTTTTTAGTTTAGTTTTATTTTAGTTTTAGTTTTTGACAGTGCTTATAAAGTAGTGGTAGGTTTATTTTTTTAAGTGAAACCGCACAAGAGTTCCAACTTCTCCCAAACGTCTGGAGCCAGTGAGATTATGGCATCCCCACATGATTTTGAAGTATGTTTTGAGGGTACATAGTTTTAAAGGAAGAAAATTCTTTGATAAAAATTGTGTTCAAATTATTTGAATATTTAGTACCGATTCAGCGAGTGAACAAATGCATCGGAATCTCAACCAGGCGTCTCGACATGAGTTACATTCTTCTACTAGCAATGTAAGTCCTTCATCATTGCACAAGAAACCTTTTTACAACCAGGCGTCGCGTCATGGGTTAAATTCCTCTACTAGCAATGTAAGTCCTTCATCATTGCACAAGCAACCATTTTACAACCAGGTGTCGCGTCATGAGTTAAAATCCTGTGCTAACAATGTAAGTCCTTCATAAATGCACAAGCAACATTTTCCTCTTATAACGATAGAAGTAAGAGTTTTTTAATGTAAGGTTATTCGCAACCCACAAACTACGTGTTTCTTTTTAATAAAAATAAAAACAAAATTAGAAATGCTAAAAATAAAGCCATTTTATTGAAGTTTAAAGACAGACTTTTTCGGCATAATTTTTAAGGCATTGTAAATCTTTCATTCCCACGTTTTTCCCAAATCTTTTCATCTTTTGTTTGATTCCTTTATAGTGTATATTCTGCTTGATGTAAGTTTGCAGATGGAACTTGGGAACTAATTTTCACAGTCATGTCAAGCTAGATAAGAAGCCTTCGGTATGCGGTCCACGGCTAACGAGAAAGTATTACTTCGTATTTCATACGCAGCATGAAAGCGAACTGCTTTAATAACCAAGAAGAGTATAGCTGCATACCTATGTCACTTTATACGAAATGAACAATACCATCTTCGCTAAGTTGTCAAGGCAATGGAATTATGAATATAATTTTATTTTATTTAGGAAAGACACAGTTTTTAAAACATATTATTTTTAAATTGAAAAAAGTGCACGAGGTTTGGATCCCAGCGTGCGAAAGTAAATGTTATGTTAAAATGATTTGTGTTATTTCACAATTGTTTTAGGTGTATTTGCGGTACGTTTTAGGTTGGTATATACTCTCAGTATCGCCCTGGTGAAAGACATACATTCAAAATTGAAACGTTGCTTGAAATGGCTTTAGACATCTTTGGTTAACAGCCATGCACTTCCCACCGTCATCTCCCCCATCTTATCCTCTTCTTTATCTTCAGCCTCCCAACATACCCAAATTGGGTATTCCATAGTCTCACTGGTAAGGCCCGTTTGGGAACAATTGGTACTCTTGTGCAGAATTCATATAAGATTCAAAATATGTTATTATTACAGATTTTACTTATTATTCATATAAGCAATAATTGTTGATTGAAATACTAGTACGTATTGGATTATTTAGCGGGTTGGGAATAAGCAGTCACGTAGCTTAGCGGTTCAGAGCACTTGACCGGCAATCAAAAGATGTTCAATTCCCGTCGGCGGCATTTATTATTGCTCGGAAGATTTTTAAAAAAAGGAAGGATGGAGTAATTATTGCTTATAATAATTTGTTACCCTTTGTACCATGCATAAAATACCTTGTCTTATAAACATTAGTTTATCATAAAAAAAATACTTAAGATTATTATTTTTTTTTATATTAACTCCACACAGGAGGCCCTGAAGAAAATAATTTCCCTCAGGGCCTATGTTATCTTTGGGGATGCTGTGTGGAGGGTCTTTTTGTGGAGAGGAAGGAGTGAACATGGGTCTTGAAGAGTCCCAAGTTGTAGGAGGGAGGAAACACAGAGGCCGGCAGCTCGTTCCACAGCCGAGCTGTTGAACTTAAGAACGAATCGTAGAAGCGACCCGTTCTCATGTGACAAATGTCAACCGTGTACAAATGTTGGGCGCGCGTTTGGCGTGTATCCCGACTACGCACCGGTGCCGAAGGGATCAATGACGCTAGTTCCTCAGAGCATATTCCATTGTAATACCGATAGAACAAGGACAGCATACCTACCTGACGCCTGTGCTCTAAAGATTGCAGTCCGTTTGTTAAGATTGGGGAATCTATCAAACGGACCGCCCGTTTCTGCACAGAGTCAAGGGTTTTTTTCAGGTATTTTGGGGCTCCGGACCAGAGATGGCTGCCAAATTCGACAGTAGGGCGCACTAAAGGTTAGGGACTTGCATTTACGCATTACGTACAATGTAAATGCGATCGCAGAGTTCCAGACAATTTACAAACAAACGTAGCAATCTTTTGAATCTCGTTTCTTTTAAAGGAATAATACGTACACAATATTGTAAAGGTTCTTATTACTCCTTGTTATTTGACTGGTGGTACCTATAATACAACGTACAGTGAATACTGTATAATACTAGTGCTGTATAATGAGTGGAGTAGAGTGTAGTGTGCGGTGTTGTAGCGGGTATGGCCGCTTAGGCCTTATAGGGTAACGCGTTTGCCTACATATCGTGACGGAGCCAACCGCGTTACACACACTGATAAAACAACACAAACTTGTAAGTATGTGGTTCTATCACCAAACAATGATATTTGAAAAAGAAAATAAGGAGAGGATTAGAAATCAAACAAATTTTCAAAAATAATTAATCTACCCAACTAAGCTGTCAAAAAAGTAAATATGACAAAAATCTATCTAAATAAAACAGTAAATATTCGTTAGTTCAACATCTAAAATGTCCAAATTTTGACACAATATATTTTCGAATATGCGCGTGCTTTTATATACCTATATTATATAGATGTCACCTGGTAAAGGTAAAAACATGTTTTTTTTTTTTACAAAACAGCGCCATCTGTTAGACGTAAAAGCAACACGCACTATTGTTTATCTGTCTAAGCAACCGGACTGAATCACAACAATGAATGATGGCTTCCAGCTAGTAGTAAATAAAGTAGAAGAGCAGAATTTTAATAATGAGTTCAAATTAGAATAAAATGAATTAAATTGAAACCTTGGCATTTTTCGATTCGTAAGCAGTGTACTAAATATTTAAAATGAATATTCATGATTTTTTCTATTTATTAATGTATTTTTGAGACATAGGTACCCTTTATAAAAATTAAATTCAAAACTTAATTATTATAAGGTCCTTTTTTTTTAAAAAAAGACAAACATTCCCCGGTCACGAATAACTTGACAAATATTTGAAAATATCCTACTACCACCACTGTAAGCTGAAAATTTTGTTTGTGTTGTGATGGAGAACTTAGCCAGCCGAGAAATTGAATACACTACATCTGGGTGGGAAAAAAAACGTTTGGTTGGGATCACAAACGCGATCCCAACTCAGCCACTGACCGGCCAGTTCTTTCACAGAATTTGAACATTATTTTCATCAAATTTCAAAGTAAATTTTTAAGAAAATTGATGAATTTCGACAAAAAGGCCGTTTGAAACGGTCACTTAATTAAAATCTTTTTAATAAACTTTAAAATAAACTCAAGACCGAAAAAATGCATGCATATAGAACTTGGTTCATTCCAGGTCCCTTTAAAATGGCGCTATATGACGCGACAACACCTTGTTGATTTCAAAATTTGATATTCGTTATGCAACAATAAAAAATGCATATAAAAATGTTTATTTATCGCTATATTGACGAATATGGATGGCGAAATATGTTTCAAACTGTGGGTTATGAATATCATTAAGTATTTTTAAACGATAATAATGTTTATTGAACATTAATTAGTACGAAACATTCGATATTGTGTAAGCCTTATCATTGCTACTAGGTAGCCGCAATTTTCGTTCAATAACACTCTATAATAACATGATTTACTGTCCAGGGTAACCACCAAAATAAAACATATCTAACATTGCAGGTAATTGGTGAATTTAATTTGTGTTTTTTTATATAATAATAATTGTAACCTTTATTATCAGCAAAATAACTGTGATTATCATCATAATAAATTGTCAAAGCCGCATAGTTATGCAAATAGGCATATGATTTTTTTTTTTTTTTTTTATATTTACTCCACACAGGAGGCCCTGAAGAAAATAATTTCCCTCAGGGCCTATGTCATCTTTGGGGATGCTGTGTGGAGGGTCTTTTTGTGGAGAGGAAGGAGTGAACATGGGTCTTGAAGAGTCCCATGTTGTAGGAGGGAGGAAACACAGAGGCCGGCAGTTCGTTCCACAGCCGAGCTGTTGAACTTAAGAACGAATCGTAGAAGCGACCCGTTCTCATGTGACAAGTGTCAACTGTGTACAAATGTTGGGCGCGCGTTTGGCGTGTATCCCGACTACGCACCGGTGCCGAAGGGATCAATGACGCTAGTTCTTCAGAGCATCTTCCATTGTAATACCGATAGAACAAGGACAGCATACCTACCTGACGCCTGTGCTCTAAAGATTGCAGTCCGTTTGTTAAGATTGGGGAATCTATCAAACGGACCGCCCGTTTCTGCACAGAGTCAAGGGTTTTTTTCAGGTATTTTGGGGCTCCAGACCAGAGATGGCTGCCAAATTCGACAGTAGGGCGCACTTGCGATTTGTACAGGGTGAGCAGTTGTGTACTATTAAAGTATCTGCGGGCCCTGTACAGTACGCCCAGCTTCTGAGAGGCCAACTTTACTCTAGCTTCGATGGAGCCCCCGTACCTGAGCTGGTCACTTATAGTTACACCAAGCATATCAATGGAAGGCCTGTTCGGAAGATTGCTTCCGTTGAAGGAGACTAGATTATCATTTGGATCCCTTTTAGACGTAATCAGACAGGATTACGACATGATTGTCGGAGAGTATATAAATATTATAAAATTATAACAATTACACTGGTTAATTATGTTCCACAATAAGGAACTCCAGTCCTTTTTTGTATCAATTACTAGCTGAAGTGTATCCGGTTTTGCTGGGAGTTATCCTTAGAAGATAGAAATATACCGCCATGGAATTTTCTGTAGGCCTTTTTAAAATATACAATTCCTTGTTTATTACATTATTTTGATGTATCTTTAAAGGCTTAACCAGAGTTAGCAATGTAAGAGCCCGAAAGTATTTTTTAAACATCTAATTTCCATAAATATAATATGTATTATATACCTTCCAGAAGAAATTCTCTAAATGATAGTGAAAACCTATCAAAATATCCTATACGTTGCGTAATTTGGAAGAACTAAGGGCAAAAACAGACAGAAGTGGAAAGCGATTTTATTTTATACTAGAGTTGACCTTCTAACTCAATTACCAGTAAAAAAAAATATTTGTTATAGTTAAATTAAATGGTATTTTTTTTTTAAAGCTTTAATTCTAGTTTAATTCTCTTGCTCAACAAAACGCACAAAATCTGTGTAATGTCTGTTTGACTTCACCAGTCATAAATAACTTATTTTTTTATCGACAGGGTAAATGAAGTAACTAAATAACTATTATGACTCAGTACCGAGTTTTTTATTCATAAAATAAACCAATTTTAATTGAAGAACACTTTGTAAAATGTCGGCATTTATCATTGTTGTTATTGTATGTCCTTAGTCGATTAAATTTTTCCGTTTCGAAAACTGAGACCGATTTATAAATGTTGTTCTATCTGCTTTTGTATCACGATACCACGATTGTAATTTATTTCAAAAAGTCATCCACCAAAAATTTTGCGTTTTCAAGAAAGATGGGTCAAAGTTGGTTAATTTATAATTACTAATTTTTATAGGAAACAATAAAGTGAAGTGACAATAATCTTTATAATTCATTTGTGTACTAAAATATGTTTTTAAATTTTGTATAAACAGATATTTCTCAAGTTTACAAGATAAAACAACCGACATGCGACATTTTTTAAATTTATTTAGTGCTTTCAAAATCTCTAAATACCCTTGCATTGCTTTTTAAGCGTTTCCAAAATATCCAAATACCCGTGGAGCGTGTTTTAAGTGCTTCGAAAATCTCTAAATACCCGTGCATTGCGTTTTAAGTACTTCCGAAATCTCTAAATACCCGTGCATTGCGTTTTAAGTGCTTCCGAAATCTCTAAATACCCGTGCATTGCTTTTTAAGTGCTTCCGAAATCTCTAAATACCCGTGCAGCGTGTTATTGATGTTAGGTTTATAAAATTCCGTTAAAAAAACTACTTTAAACCATAGTAGTCAACCAGTAATAAAAGTACGTACTTATTTCTAAAAAATAATTCCAGAGTAATTACAATATTTATCATAATTTAGGTGGTTAGTTATTGATTTTTTCAAACCAGAACGAAATGGTATGTGATGACGTCAGAATCAACATATTCAGTATTGCCAACCAAACAGGGCGTTTTAATGGATAGTGTTTTATTCATTTTTGCAATTTATAAATTCTGCGTTCTATTGAAATAATAAAACTTGTACATTCGGAATCAATGAACGTATTTTTTGAGTAATAATATTTTTTACTGGAGTTCCATATCGGTTCACAAAATGATTGTCAACAATATAGTTTCATAAATAATTGATTGACTGATTGACGGTCGAAATTTTTTGCTGAGCGCAGCGAAGTCCTGTTTTGACTCGACAATTTGACAGTTCATCTTTTTATTTTTAAATTTGTTTGTTATGTTCTGGTTCTGGTTCAAAATGGTGGCCTTGTTGGATATTTCATTTTTATCCTATCCGAGTTCGCTGTTCCTACTACGAGCTGTAAAATCGGAATTATCAATATTATTGAACCTACTGGACTAAATATGTTTGAAAACAATAATTGTAACAGAGATTAGTGAGAAGGTGGCATTTCTTTAGTTAAATTGCATTATTCCTAATTTGAAATTAAATTTTTTTAAACAAAAATCCTTAATTATGTACGGTTTAAAATAAGGAACTTGAGTGAAACATAGTATGGCTTAAAAACGTATGTTTTTACTTATCACTTACATATCTTGTTAAATATTTCAATTTGGATTCGTTGATTTCAAACTAACCCGAGTGGGATTGATCTTTCTGTTTCTGTTGAACCGACAAAACCGAGGTACGCATGACGTCACGCGTACCCAGTCAGATTACGATCTTTTTGGGGGGCTTTGATAAATGCCTACTTTGAAAATTATTTTATCTACGAAATCGACATTTGTAACAAAAATATAATAAATACTGATGTTAAAGTTAGAACGTGAACTCTTAAACAAAAATTGACTGGATTTCCTTATAAAGTAGGTAGGTATTTAAGTACCTACTTACAAAGCTTATGATAAAAGTTAAAGTTAGTTAACAATTTACAGACATTACGCAATGCATAAATGTGCCTTACCATAAAGCAGTGCCAAAAAGGTAGCGCGTTGGAGAGATGAATGAATTGGAAAAACACAAAAAATTACCAGAAACTATGTAGAACACATGGCTGTTCGGGTCGGAATTATTCCGTTCAGGTGACAACTGACAGGCTACCGAAGCTCGGTGTGGCAGTTCGATAAATCTTAGCAGACACTAAAAATTCAATAAGTGCGATCAGTTCCTACAGACAGATGAAATTCGAAATGGTCAACTTAAAACCAGATTTCACTACGCTCAATCAATTAGATTATATTGTAACAAAATAGATAATTAGAGATACCTATAGGAAAACATTTATCACAAATCATATTTTCGAATAAAATTTATTACTCTTTTTTCTGACATTAATAATGTTTAATATGTACTAGAAGCTTTAGTGATAACCCTACACAAAACGCGAGTAGACAACACTTGAAGCTATCAATTATCAAAATCTGATCAACAACCTCGTTACAAATGTCATCATCTTTCACGAGAAGAATGTAAGAAATATGATTAGGGAAAATTGTATAACCGCAAATTACACGGTACGGTGTTCTATGGAGGTAATACGGTACTGAGTAATTACAGGGCTAGGGCCTCTTAGGGCCTAATGAAGCACCTATTTAATTTAAAACATCGCGGCTAATCAGAACACGTGTCAAAAGCAATGTTTCGGAAGGTTTTAAGGGCAATCGGAAATTGATTCTTTAGTAGGTGTGCCTAGGTAACTATTTTTGATTAAAATAGAAATAAACTGTTATACACAGTATCCGGAAACTCATAGAAAGAACAGGAAACTAGTGAATCTTCATCACGCTATGTATGAAAACAATCTCGTATATCGCTTTCACAATATAGATATGTACTCGCGAACCATTTATCCGCGGCGGATATAGGTACTCCATTAGAAGTTATTTCTTAAATTGATCAACTATCTCTACCGATTGTCCTTTGTATTTTAGTTATTAAAATTTACAAATTTATAAATTGAAAAATAAATTATTTCGAAAAAATGTAAACCCTTACAACCTGTTATATCATATATTTTTTTTACTAAGGTTTCTTTTTTTCCTATTTTCAAAATGTTATACAGCCTTTTTTTATACATACTCTACAAAGAGTGCAAGGCTGATGTAAGCGTAATGAGTAAGATTAAGAAAAGGACGCTTAGATGGTTTGGGCATGTAGAGCGAATGGGCGAAGAAAGGAGTGTAAGGAGAATATATGATGCACATGTGAATGGTAGCAGAAGTCGGGGACGCCCGAGGAAGACATGGCACGATCATGTGAATCAGATACTCGAGTCGAGCTATGTCAAGAGTCAGAATAATAGAAGAGTATGAATGGGACGATGTATGTATATGAATGAGGCAAGGAGTGTGTGGTGTGACCGAGTTGTTTGGCGGTCCGTCCTCTCTGCCTACCCCTGCGGTGAAATGGCGTGATGGTTAGTTAGTTAGTTATTATTAACAATATTTCATACCAAATTTGATTTTCTGTCTTGTGATATATAATCATCAACTAGAAATGTATTTTACCTATTACATACATACCGTTAAGGATATATCTACATATATATATATATATTGTATATGTACCACATCTTTATGATCTATCATTGACATTTTTTCGGTTTCACTGCCCAAATTCAAACATGGCATCATGTCAATAATTTAAACTGTTCAATGCGCATACATACAGACACATACATGCACACAAACACTCACACGTACATTAAAAACGTCACACATACACCTACATACTACACACGTCACCTGGTAATTAAGGAATAAACATACCACTTAGCAGACATTACAAGGAAACATATCATAGGTACCCAACATAAAGTATATTATTCCTGTATATTGTTTCATTTCTGTAAATCATATACTGTTTTTTTATATAATATAAAATAAAAAATAAAAATGTAAGTTACAAATTGTTTTATCTAAATATTTTTTTTTTCATAATTGTATCGAGTACAGGATCTAACTATTTACTTTTTATCTATATTTATTATGTTTATATTATTTATCTACTTCTATGTTGTATTAAGCTGATGTTTGATGATTTTACGATTTTATGATTAGCTGTTTATTATTTACACAATTCTCATATAGAACTTTTTAACTTTAAATATACAGGTAATATAAATTTTTTTTATCCATAAGTTTATATGTGTTTGTTTTTTTTTTCATTATTGTATCGAGTACAGGATCTAACTATTTACTTTTTATCTATATTTATTATGTTTATATTATTTATCTACTTCTATGTTGTATTATTTTAAAATACTCGTGTATATGTCGTTAAGATAGTAGTTATAGGCCTTAGTCGTAAGTCACTAGATATAAGTCTTAGAGATAAGTCAGTAGTTCTAGTATTAAATATTTAAGAAATATATTTGTACAGCGCCCTTGAGGTGATTTCTCACGAAAACGGCGCTATATAAATTAGCCAAATATTATTATTATTATTATTATTAAGCTGATGTTTGATGATTTTACGATTTTATGATGAGCTGTTTATTATTTAAACAATTCTCATATAGAACTTTTCAACTTTAGATATACAGGTAATATATATTTTTTTTATCCATAAGTTTACATGTATTTGTTTTTTTTTTCATTATTGTAGTGCTTAAACAGGATGTCAATTTTCTTTGAAATTTACTCAAATTTCTTATACTATAAGTATCATATGTAAAAGCCAAAAGGCGTTAATTATATATAAATAAATCACATTCTCTCGTAAAAGATAAGCATAATTTCCAAAAATAATACTTCGTTTCAATTTAATCAGTGTAATAAAAAAAGATTAAAATTACCGGAAATGGAAAATAATGTATTTTAATAGCCAACCATCCATTATTCAATTCATCAATTTGAGTTTTTTGTTCCAATTTCATTAAATTTGTCAGTAAGTACCTACTGTCAAATGTCACATTTATTGTCACTTTTTATTAGACTGTCATCAACATTGTGGCAAACTTCAAAAACACGGTCATTTTTATATTTCGCATTTTGTTTCTATCTTCACGTTTCTTCAGTTGACATTTTTAATGTCATTGACACGGTCTGTTTTTATTTGCATTAAAACTCGGCCATTTCGATTATGCATCACTATTTGCTTTTTAAAATATCCCCTATAGTTCTGCAAATGGATATTACTGCTATTCTTTGCATTGTCACTATGCGACAGATCGAAATTCGTCAAACTTCGCAAAAAACGTCAACAAATTCAGGCACGCTTCATATACTGCCGCTATACTAAGGGGATAGCCGATATAAATCTGACGGCTACTAATGCGATTATGAGTTACGTTTTCCACTATTCCGACCTTATACGCCCGTGTAATATTTATACAGCAATTATGCGTAAGAGAGATTTAGTATAATTCTGAACGTAATTGCTATTTTAATGCACCATTTTCCATTTCCGACAAAAACAAATCTTACTATAATTTAGTTAAAACGATTATATAGTTTTTGTTAACGATGAGTGTGGTCGAATAATACATATTTAACCAAATTATACAAAGGACAAAATATATGTTATGTTACCTTGTAAAACGCCCTTGTTATATTTAAGTAGGTATAAACATAATAATAATAATTATATGAATGAATCATATCATCCAAATATAACCTTTCCCAATAGGTAACATCACACCATATTCCCAATGAATAACATCACACCATATTCGATTATAAAAGACGACACAGATAATATAACTGAATGCATCACTTCGTTATTATTACCATTATTTCCCATCTCAGTCTGCTCACGACTTTGCCGATCGACACAGCCTCCAGTGTGCACGGTATTAATTGAAATCTGTTATCATTGTAATGTCATCTGATCTCGACATTAACACCGACACTTTTTGATGTCTTGATTCCCATCTCGTGTGCAACTTGGCAGTGATCTGCAGTTCAATTAAAGCATGAATAACTGAAGTTGCATAAAATAGATTGAGTGCAGACTTCGTAAATATCATTTTAAGTCTTCTGTCCAGAAAACCAAATGGGTATTACTGTTTTTTTTTTAATATATCTAGATGAAAGAATGAACTAAGATCCGTTACATTTAACTGTCAGGATTTCTCATTTGTTTTTCTTCAATTCTTTTCCCCAGGCTGGTAACCAATATGCAATTACATAATAAAGGAATAAAATTATCGTCAAATTATCATATTGCTGCAATGGAAAAATAATTAACCGTATTCGAAACATTATTTCGAAATAACTACTAAAAGATATATATAAATAATAAATACATTTTTAAATATATTAAAGAAGTTGTAACCTCTCAATTCGGGATGCACTTGCAATATGTCACGTCAAGAGGTTAGCAACGTTTGGTGACTTAGCAGGGGTGCCCGGGTTCAAGGGGCGAGGTTTATCTAGGTCTTGTCGGCGGATGCGTTTTCCCACCTACTGCGTGGCGGGCCGAATCGGGAGAGACTATTTAAAGGATATATTTGTCATTTCGGAGATATTATATCTCCAGCCGGACCCATCATCTTACACTGAAGTGAAAGGAATAGATTAACATGTCCGTCACTCCTGGACACATTTACCCCCAGATTCCTACCCACTCTTACATATATTATTCCTTCCCAGAACTTTCTGTACTTCCTTTAAAAAAAACCCTCCGTACAGCATCCCCAAAAATGACAAAATCCAGAATGTATGCAAGGGTAGTCCAATAAAATACAATTAATATTTAAAAGTAACAAAATAGACACAATAACAATCAAAGAATAAAAAGAACAAAATGGTGAAAAAATATTAAATATAAATTATGCGAATAACCATCTCCCGTCTCCCGTCTCCAGAGGGCCATCAGGGGGGACATTTTTTTGAAGATGAATTAGTAAGTTCTCGGGATATCCCTCTAGAAACATTTGAGATTTTAGTAATACGTTCATCAGAAATAATTGAAATAAACCCCACGGTTTTCTAGGCCTGCCAGGGCAAAGTCGTCCATACGCCGGGCCGCGCGCCGTATATTGTTTTTATACGAATTCATCACTTATGTCGGTTAAGATTACCACTTTATTTTAGAGATTTGATGGGACAAATTCAACCGCAGATCTGTCGAATACACAGGACCACGCAATGCATATTTTTGTGCACGGCTGCTTCACTTACGTCGTTAAGATTCTGGGTTTATTTTACGGTATTTTGTTGTTTGGATTTAGCGCTTTTTGCAGTGTCGATGTTGAGCCCCAAAAAATCACTAATGATACTTTATTAAGAAAATCTTAAAATTATTGGTAATTTTGGTTAAAAGCGGGATTGCAGGCCTTACGAATGAATTATCAGGTTTCCAGATACACTTTAAGTAAATTACGAATTATCATGATGTCGGAACACGTATTCATAAAAATCCAAAAAACTTTGCATTTCGTCATGATATATTGTCAAGAAAAATTGCCTTGCTTTTGCCTTTATAATATATCTGATGCCACAAAGATTTTTTTGTTGTAATGCAAAAGTTTTCTTAATTTTATGAACACGAGTTCTGACACCATGATAATACATATAATGGTAATTTACTAAAAGTTTATCGGAAAACCCGTCAATTCATTTTTAAGGCCTGAAATCCTGTTTTTAAACGGAATTATCTGTTATTTTAAATTTGAAGAGATTCTTAATAAATTATCAATAGTAGTTTTTCTCCGTGTACGCTTTCTCTTCTTTATGGCAAACTTTTGCACTGCCTTGCAACTACTAGATAAATAATTAAGTATATGGCGCCAAATGAGTTAAAGGACTTTGTTATGGTGCTGTTGTCATTCCATATATTTCTATCTGGACAAGAGATTTACGAAATAATTAATAACTATGAAAATTCATTTAATAAATCCAAAATAAAACTCAAATTAATTAGCTTTGTGATTGCTTGTGTTGATCCTCAAGTGTTGCACAATGTCTCTAAACCCGCCGATAATTTTGAATCATCGCATTTCAATGGTTACTGACATTCGCCAAATGGTTATTTTTTCGGCTCCGTGAAATTAAAGTAAGTTCTCGATCCAAAATGCAAATGATAAGTAATCAATCATTACACAGCACACTTTATTATGTAAATAAAATAATCACTTCCAAACTAGGAAAGTTAGAAATTCGGCGCGAGCCGTTTAACCGTTTGATGTTATAAAACCAACGATTTTACACTATCTAGATTGGTCAACCTAAGCTAGTTTTTTATATGAAAAATACCCTGTTAAATTACAGTGTTTTATTTCTTTTTCTCTTTGGCACTGAAACAAGGACACAATTCGAAAAATAGGCGCAGAAAAGGGCAGTTTTTTGGTACGGCAACCTCAAAAAATACGACTATTTGGGCTACCAATTATTATAGAGCTAAGAGGTTCTTCATTGGAAGCCAAAACCAAGTTAATTATTGCTGAATTTTAAAATTAAATAAAATAACTCCAATTATAAAAAATCTTTACGAATAGATTTATTCTAAACGAATACACCCAACATTGTTTACATCACTATTTTTGATAAAAAATATCAACTTGTTCCAAAACCAAAGTTTTTTTTTTTCAATAGTAAAATTATCGGACTTAATTTTTTTTTTAAATAACAGAATCAAGGAGCAACTAAATAACAAAACAAAAATATTATGATTGTAGGTGTAATGTGGAAATACATTTAAGAGATGGCTATTTTAAAACAATCTTTGGTTATTAATATTTGATTGACTTTCAAAATTTTTATAAAATTTCAAAGATATATTATTTATTGTAATCGCCTTGTTTGTTCATATATTTTTTAAATCTTTATATATTATAAAAATAACCCCGTGTTTCCCTACCCGCCTAATTTTCTTCACAATCAGAAAGCCCTTGGTGTCACATCGAAAGTAAGAGAGTTTGGTGAGGGTGGCTGAGCGTGGGTGGGAGTGGGTGACGAAAATGTGCTTTATTATGGGAAGGCTGCGAATGCTTTAGATTATTTCAAAATGGGCCCGCCGACTGTATCGGTGAGTTTGGAAGTTCCAGAAAGTTCATGAAGATTCTGGGATGCTCTAGAAGGCTCTGAAATGAGAAAGATCAAGAAGGATTTATAAGGTTCTAAACTGAGTGTGTGATTCTAGAAGATTCCGGAACGTTTGTGAATGCTCTTGAAAGTTGTAGAAAGACCACAGCAACGCGTGGCGGGGTACAGCTAGTTTATGTCTAAAAAATTATATGTATCTAAAATGTGATTGGCTAATTTAGAATAATTAATATTTCTCAAACATGAACACTAATATTATAATTTGTCGAAGTCTTACGTATATAAAGTGACAATCCTTGTTATAAAATATAGTAAATATGTTTTTATTAAAAATAGAGATGTGAACAAGGTTGCTTATTTTCTTTTATCGAAGAAAGTAAACACTTTGTGATGTGACATTATATATTAAATGAAAAAATACACTTTGTAAAACACCACTTTTATTTTGAATTAATATTAACAGCCAACCAGGTTTCGCTTAGCTCAAGCTTCGTCAGGGCTTATTATATCAACAGTATCAGTTGGTATAATAAGCCCTGACGAAGCTTGAGCTAAGCGAAACCTGATTGGCTGTTAATATTAATTCAAAATAAAAGTGGTGTTTTACAAAGTGTATTTTTTCATTTGCTTATTTTCGTTTAATTTTAAATGACGCCATAATTTTACTAGAAGAAAATTTATTTATACCTACCATAATCTTAGTATTAATAAGGAAATATTAGATTTAATTAAAAAACAAAAAAAATAATAAATATTTACTTTTGATAGATTTTAATGTGTTCATTTTTGGTATATGTGTCGCTCGCCATTCGAACGACAGAGGAAATTCAGTGGGAACACTAGTGTTAAATTTTGGTCTGTTGATTGGTGAAGGGATAATCTTGCCATTTTTCGATCAGTGTATTTATAATATCTATAACGTTCGAATGGGTAAAATAGCTGATAGTATATTTATCGAATTTCAGTCATTAATAACGTTATCGTATTACACATGGCAGCCAAATATGGAGAGCAAGTGAATAGGTTCGCGCCAAGAGATATGTCAGAATGTTTTCCAGGCTCTTTTTCTATAAACAAAATGTTGATTTATGTATTCCAATCTCGGAGCGGCTTACATATAATATAATACACATGTATGAAGTCGGAGAAGTTGAAGTGTTGAAGTGCGGGGAAGTGAGGGAAGTGGAGGGGAAGTTGGGGAAGAGGGGGGAAGTAGAGTGACCCCACTTCGATGGATAACCATGTCAAGGAAGGTGCTTGCTAAAATCACAATATGACTCATGAATCGCGCGACTTCTCAAATAGTACAAATTAAAATAGATTATTTGCAATGTTTAATATATGAGAACTTAGCCTAACAAGTCACAACTAATGTGACGATCATGATTGAGAAAGTGACACTTAAGTGAATTGGACGTGCTGAGTTGATGGATGGAGAAAAGAGTATCAAGATAATGTTAAATGACATGACAAATAGATGAAAGAAAACTTCTGGGACGCCCCAAGATGACTTGTAGAAAATAGATCAGATCATTAAAAGTTACTTTAATTTTTAATTTTACCATTTATTTATTTAATATGCAAAAACGGTATAAAAACCTAAAAATTACAAAAGCGTAATAAGCATTTACTTTGTAGCTCGTCATAATTTACAATAAAAGATATAAATTTGTTTTAGACCACTTTAATAGTTTCAATATTCTCCTGACGAAGGAAGGGTGCTTCCGAAACCGGTAGAGTACAATTAAAATTAAAGTGGTCTAAAACAAATTTATATCTTTTATTGTAAATTACAAAAGCGTTTAAGAAAATTACAAAAAAAATGTTGGAATAATAAATACATAAGGTTACATGTGGGACAAAAAAGGTTATATTATTAAAAAGAGAAATAACTTAAGGTTACATTACTTAACTATCACGCAGCCAAGTGGGGGAGTAGGTAGTACCCAAAATTACTTCCCTCCTTGTATTAGCTTAAATGCTTTATATTTCATTTTATTAATAATTGGCTGAATAATTGGGATTTCTATAGTTTAAAAGGCCATAAGTCTGAAAAATGAATGGGGTCGTCGGAAGACTCACTTGGTTAAAGACGTTTTGTTTGGCCTGTCGAGAGTTAGTGTGTTCATTTACTCCTGATGAAGCTAAAATCGTTCGCGAAACATGTAGATTGTGTATACATAAATACAGTGATAGAAACTTATTGGAAAGTAATTTGTACTTTTAATAAAATTAATAATAACATCACAAAGTGATAACCGGTTGGAAGAACCTATGTTGGAAAAAAGTTGTTGTTTGGTACACGTTAAATAATCTTCTTCCTTAAATTCATTGTAGGACATGTGGAGAATATCAACATTTCCCGCGAGGTAATTAATTAACCTAATAAGTCTTCCCAGGGGCCCCACCAATGGTAAGTTATTGTTGGCGGCCTTGCGTGAAATTATCCGGGACATCGAATCCTATTTTAGTCAGATTGTCTGGTAATGATAATAAACCATTCATAATCTTTTAAGACATTAGCCGTAATGCGACATTCCTCCTGAAATTAAGGCTGTAGATACCCAGATTTCCCTAGGTAAATGCTGTTGAACCGTGTGGTCTATCTTTTATATTTTCTCGATCATTAGTATATATGCGGTGTCCTCAGGCCCCCATACCTATTTGTCTAAGTAGGTTTAACAAAAAGTGCAAATGAAACGAGATGTATGCATATGGATGAAGCATGGAGTTGTGCGGAGATAGAAGTGCATGTCTACCCTATTTGTACAGTGCCCTAGAGGTGATTTTTCACAAAAACGGTGTTATATAAATTATTCTTACCCCTGTAGAGAATTGGCGTAATGATTGTAAATATAATTTAATAGCCTCAAGTTAAAAAAGGACATAAGTCGCTCATCTCACTATGGAATTCCTGGGACAAGATGTGCAACCTCACAATTTTAGTAAATAACAAACAAAAAAATTATCTTGAACTTAGTATAATATTGAGAACACCAACCTTTGATATTATAACAAAACGAAACACTACAGTTATTAAATAAAAATTACAGCTGGGCAGTACGTTTAAAGCTGCAACAATAAGATACTACTGACTATATAAGAATTACAAAGAAAAATAACAATAAATAGATGTTAATTAAAAAATGAAAATAAAAATAGGTATAGACTAACAGAAAAGTAATAATAATTTAATAATTGTATGTAAAGACTAACAGGTAAGTAATAATAATTTAATAAGAGTAAGTAAAGACTAACAGGTAAGTAATAATAGTAAGCAAGGACTAACAGGTAAGTAAGTAATCATAATTTAATAATAGTAAGTAAATAAATAAAAGAATTTGGTAAACTACTTCGCCATATTATGACTATGTTATTTGTTAATATCTAGTCATCTAGTGAAAGTAATTATATGAAATTCGCAAAGAGAAGTTTGGGAAGCAGCCTCTATATATTGTTCATACCATCTGTATACAGCAGATTATTAGTATGCGCTTCGAGTATAATTTATAATCTTTAATCTGTCAAGAAATCGCGGTACGATTTCAATAAATTAAAAAAGTTTATCGTAACTTTATGTTCTTGGATCAATTTACGAATTAAATATAAGTGACATCGAGTATGCGAGACTGATAATGGCTTTTTTGGTCAGAAGTAATATGGGTAACGATTATATTAAATATTATATTGCAGTTAAGCCAAATTTGTAAGGTGGTCATGCCATGCTGGGAATTTAATAAAAATGCCATTTTTTTGCGATATGTAGACGTTTCTTATTTTTATTTGTTTTTTAAGTAAATTGGTCAAGAATAAGCAATAAAACTATATGGTGCCTTATATGATATTGATAAGACAAGAAAAACCTTTGCAGTACGAAAATGAAAAAAAATCAGCTTCCATCGATTAGTAGATTTCAACTTGGAAATTACCATTATAAGTCAGGATTTTACACTCATTTATAATCAGGCTTTTTCCGCATGTTAAGCATTTTCGTTATCTTGTTTTTTATTATTGGGTAAACAATGTTTAAAATATAGAAGTAATAATTTGACGTCTTGTTTTATTTGGATAAAAAAAAATGTTGGTATTTGAAATTTCCACAGATCATCATGGATTTATTGGTTCATCAGCCCCCAAATTATTACTTCCATATTAGAAATATGGAGTAATAAATTGACATCTGGTTTTATTTGGATACATAACATTAAATATGTAGGTACATGAAATTTCCATAGATCGTCAAGTCAAGACAAGAACAAGGTTTTGATGGAGTTCACCACTTTTTCCATACCAATATAATATATTACTTGCGTAATGACTGACAAAAATCATTAAAGCTTATACCAAAATATATAAAAGTACTTGTATAATAACATAAAAGTCTATGGCGTTGTATTTTACATAATATAACACACAATTTCATAATTTATATGACTAATTGGGCTTTTACCCAACGAGTTTAAATTAAATTGAAACAACATTACTAAATAAAACATAAAAATAATAAAAAGAAGCATAAAATACAATATACTTCTCATTATTATTTTATTATCTCACTAACTTTAAAGAATCCTTGAAATTTATATAAGAGTATTAAAAAAATATTTTTTATATGAAGCACATGCAAACATTATTTGCATTAACTAAAAAGTGTATTTATTTTCTGAATAATTTTATAAGAAGTAAAAAAATTAATCAAGTGAAACTCTCACAGATAATAAAAGTTGTTAATAAATTGCAAAAAAATGTTTTTGTAAAGTAATTAACGTGGAAGAGAAAAAGCTTAAATTTATCCAAAATATATTTTTTGTTTTTTTTGTTGTTTGTTTTTGGGGTGTTATGCCGTGTTGCGCTAACTCATTCTTTATCCGACGTTTCGGACATCGTTGCAGTGTCCATCATCAGGGCAGATCCGGTAGATCCGAAGATGATAAAGAAGGAGTTAGCGCAACACGGCATAACACCCCAAAAACAAACAACAAAAATGCTTTTGGCCGTGAAAATCTAAAAACATATTTTTTGTTACTTATAATGTAAACTAATTCGTAGTAAAAAAGGTTAATTGAAAATAATGATTTTACAATAAGCTTCGCCTTACATTGTCCCATAATTTCCAGGCACAGGAATTCATTCAAACGAAAAATAAAATCACTACTCTCCAAAGTGGACTAAAAAGGTATATATGATGCATTTTACCTTGCATGCAAGACTTTTTACACCAGTCTTGCACTGTTCATGATCACTCAGTCATGATCTCATAGATATTTTGTATTTAGTCTTTGTAAGGTGTGACAGTTCACAATTAGCGTCACTTGTTGCATTTAAAATTTCCTAATTTACGCCACCTTTATGAAACAGACATATGAATGAATGCAGAGTTATGTTGAACCCGTGCAGTATTTCATTCGATTGCGTATAGCTGTTGATTATATGAAGTTGGCGCCTTGATTATATAAGTGCAGAAAAATCGATATAACAAACAAATCGTTATTAAAGAAGCAAATGTTTTTTAACGGGCAGAGGTGCCCGGGTTCATCGGGTGAGGTGTGTTCAGGATGCGCCTACCCACCCGCTGCGTGGGGTGCCAAATCGGGAGAGACTGGTTTGAGGAGACCCTAGACCCTTTGGCATCTAAAATTGGTCTTTCATATGTCCTTGGATATATTCATATGTCCTTCACACCTGGAAACTCTGATCCCTAGATTCCTACCCAACCCTCATACCTTTTACCTTCCATCTCTTTCATTTCCTTAAAGAAGACCCACAACACAGCATCGCAAAAGAAGAAATAGGCCCTGAGGAAAATTATTTTTTTCAGGGTCACGTGTGTGGAGTTATAAATTTTTGTTTTAAATGAGGGTTATGAGCAAGTTAAAAGGGTATTCATCAATCTCTTATTGAAAAATTTCAATTCATTCGCTTTAAAAATATCCATTAATTAATTCTTATATTTTTTATTTATTGTTCTTCAAGTATTTTCCCGTTAAACTACAACTAAACAGTTTGTCAACAGGATTTATACGTCCAATTACAATGTAAATATACGAGAATGTTCATAATATTATTACTGATTTTAAGTATATAGATTGCCTTATTGACATGCATCATTTTAAATAACACGAAATCTACATACTAGTAAATAACAATTATCGATTGATAGTAATGACTAGTATAGAGTATTTCTACTTAGGAGCCGTGTTTACAGCGTATATCTGAATCTATTTGGAAATTCTCAATTTTTTATATCCATTGAACATTTTGGGCACGTTATACTCCCAGGTTCACTGTCGGTATTTATCAAAGATATTAGAAGAACGAGATATGCTATGTTGGCCGCCGGACCGTAGCCGGAGTACTACCTAATTAGGGTACTTTGAACGGTATCGGGACGTGTACGTACAGAAATCTGTTCTATGTATTAGTGCGGATACCTTAGCGTAAGCGAAGGTTTGCAGTAGTATTGGTGAACAAAACCGGCGACACTCGGCAAAACAATTCCACACAGTATGAACTGCTCATAGCAGATCTCGTTCTTCTAATATCTTTAGTATTTATTGATATATTTTGACACAAGCGTGCCTTCATTATTTGTGAACCTATAGTTGAGTTCATGTTCCATTTCCCTCTTTTCAATAATGACAATATTTTTCCAAAATTATTAAATTTACATCGTGGTATTGGCCTGAAAAAAGGTATCAATGTTACGAATTCGTCGGAAATAAGTAATATGTGAGCCTCGTACAAACCCCGGTGTACATAATTTAGTATTTTTTTGTAATATATATTTTTTTTATATGAACACCACACAAGAGTTCCAGCTGCTCCCAACCGTCTGGAGCCAGCGAGACTATGGCATCCCCAATCAGGGTATGTTGTGAGGTTGAAGGTTATGGGAATGGGGAGGAAACACGGCTAAAGCCGGTGTTCTTACACCAGGGCGATACTGAGAGTATCTTCCATTCTGAGAATTCAAGAATATCATGTATTATTTTTAATTAATAAATTGTGAAAAAACACATATTAATAAAAAAATATTACTTTGAACCCGCGACCTTTAGCTTTCTAGTCTAAAGATTTACTTCTGGAACACGGTGGTCAGTTATCAAATTATCCCTAGTTTTACGTACTTTAAAAAAGATTTAAAAAAAAAAATTGAATCACCTCTTCAGACTATTTCTCTTACAAACAGCGCTATGTAAAACAACCAAGTGTGCCATGTTCTCCATACATATAGTATCATACATAACATGGTAGCAGCAGTATAAAAGTATAACCTTTAACTAGTGTGGCGCTAAGGCGATACTGATACCGTTCATAAGCATATTAATTTACGAACGACACAACTCGCTTTTCCGCCACTTCAAAGACAAAGCGCACTGACAGGTTGACTGACTCTAAATTATTTAAAAAATATACCTGTCGAGTTTTCGCCGTAATCAATGAAGATTTTAACCCAAAGAAAGGTGTTGTTGCGGTGGCTGTATAAAGTAAGGTCATTTATATCCTACTTTGGGTGATATTGATAAAAACAAAATCGAATTTCTTCATTGAGCAGATAATCAATTCCATTTGTCTTGGTCCCTTTAATGTGAATAATTTAACAAGAGTCCCAACTAACCAACTGTCCAGAGCTGTAAGGTGGAATGACGGCCTCCGTGGTCGAGGGGTAATGCTCTCGACTAGCAATTCGAAGAACGCGGGTTCAAATCTCGGCAAGCGCAAGTGAATGTTATTACTTTTTATTACAATAATTGGTTATTGAAATACTAGTATATATTGAATTATTTGACGGGCTGGGAATAATAAGGTGCGAGTTTGATTCCCGTCGGCGGCAATCATTTTTCTTCGGAGATATTTTCAATTTGTATAGATATTTCAGGCGAGTAATTATTGCTTATAATAATTTTTATCCTTTGTGCCATACATATATTAGAGTTCTTGCAAGAGCTCTGAAGGGGTACCAGCAGTACCTAAAACAGGGCGGGTAAGTGGTGGGCCTCCTCCAGAATGTGCCATACATTAAAAACTTGTCTTATAAACATTAATTTACCATTTAAATAAATTATTTATATATATATATATATATGAAATCGTGTTATTTCGCTTATTTATTTATTTAAAATAATATATACTTACTGCATGTTTCAGAGTTACTTTAGTATCTCCCTATTGTAAGACCACTATTCAGAATCGAAACGTTCAGCCGTGTTTTGTGACCAGATCTGAATAACCAGGTACTTCTCCACCTTCATTTTCCCCATAACTTCCCCGTCCCCTTCCCACTACCTCACAATATGTGACATACTCCAAATGGGGTTGCCATAGTCTCACTGGCTTCAGGGGGTTGGAAGCATTTGGGACTGTTGTGCAATATTCACATAAACTTTATTAAAAAAATAGAGAGAGAGGGGTCAGACATGAGATAGAGGTGATTATTGTGTACACCGCACAAGAACCCCAACTTCTCCCAACCATCTGGAGAAATTTAAATATATTAAAAAAAAATTACAAAGGATTTCATTGGTTGTCTGGAGATCTAACACGGACAATCGATAAACCCTATGTCAGAACGAGTGGAGAAATCCGTGATATATAGTATTTTAGCTATATTCTTGAGCACGGTCAAAATATGATTACGACAGTCGGTAGACAAAAAAACCGTTGCTTTTGGCACGACCTCGAAGGCGTCGGATAAGCTTTCAATATGCATAACTTTTTTTATAGTGTCGTTCATTATACAAAAAATACAGTGTGTGGCAAGCCTACGCACGACGGAAGTGAAACTTTTATTATTCTTCTCTCTCTCTTTTCATTTCATTCTGTCTTTTTTTCTGTCTATTGACATATTTATAAGTAGCATATGATAAAAAAAATTAAAAGTTATAAAAATATGGGATTCGAACCCGGGTCCTGCATAACGAGTGTCGAACGCTCTGCCTCTAGACCGTGAGGAGAGATATTTCGCGCGACGCGGCGTTATCGGCCTTGATTAGTAATTTTAATGATTCAAAATAAAATTAAAATACCGAGCGACTCTACCGGCTCGATTTGTAAACTATATTTCGACCAAAATATCATATAGGTAGGTACTGTAAATTAAAGTCAAGGTAAATTAAGAAACTTATGTAATTTTTTACTACATTATTACAAATCGTTGATAAATAAAAATAATTAATCAAAATACCGAGCGACTCTACCGGCTCAATTTGTAAGCTATATTTCGACCAAAATATCATATAGGTACCGTAAAGTAAATTAAATTTGAATCTAAATTTAAATTTACAAATCGTTGATAAAAAAAAATTAAAAGTTACAAAAATATGGGATTCGAACCCGGGTCCTGCATAACGAGTGTCGAACCCTCTGCCTCTAGACCGCGGTTTTTACGTATTCGACCAAAATATCATATAGTCAAAATATCTAAAAGTCGCAGCACGAGAGCATTTTATCACTTTTCCTCATATTAAAAAAATCACAAAAAGAAAAAAAAAGTTAAGGCGGGGATCAAACCTCGGTTCTTCACGACGACAATCGGGCGCTCTGCCTCTAGACCGCGAAGCTGAGTTTGGAGAGTGACTTAAAGTAGGTATATAATATTTGCTAGGTTCCTATAGCGAAATGATCACGGTTTTTCTTGACGTTCATGAGTTGGTTTTACTCCGGTCCTCGAAATTGCATAACGCGCGTAAAGAAGTTTCACTTCAATAAGTGGCTTCTTAATGAAAGTAGGTGATCTGACAAGCTGTTAGAATTGAAAGAAATCTATACAAGATCCATAGACTAAAATAATTCATCTAAGACGCGATCAATTGATTTCGTTCCAGCTTGGAGAAACAAACGTCGTTAGTTATGACTAAAGACCTCATGAACTAATTAACTTCCATACGGGATAGGTCTACGCCTCAACAATTTAGAAGCACTCGAGATAAAAAAATCCCTTAAAGTCAATAAAATCAATTTACTAAATAAACAATTAGATTTAACAAACAGCCCCATTTTAAATATATTTCCATTTCCTGCACCTATGTTTACCCCCTCTCTCCTACCTAAGTCTTCCACCCCCACCAAAGTTGATGTTCTCTCTCCCTCTTCCAGCTTAACTATAAGTACCCATACACCTCTGTAATTAATTTAATATGTTTTTATTTACCCTGATGAAGGTTCGGGCTGAACTGAAACCGGTTGGTTATAAATATATACAATAAAGTGGTATTTAAACAAAGTTATTTTATTTTAATTATTATAATTAACTTCCTTTTTAGTGTCAAAATTTACATGCGGGCGGCCAAGATATATCAAAGTTAAGGTTTCAATTCGAAATTGTCAATATACTAGTGTAACTTAGCGCAAATTTACTCAGCATTCTGAAGTTTACGAATGTCAATTCAAAGAAAATATCTCAATTTTTGCCAACGTATGTCGATTTTTAATAAATTGCGTTATCAATATCGGTCTCTGTCAATATGTCAACAGCGCTACCGTTCTCGAGAAATCAGTGTAAAATCGTCGGTAGTTACGCCTAACGATCCGGTATTGTAAAGTTATCAATTTCACTGTGCTAGACCACCTGGGGTATGGTAATCTAAATATTTTATCTACCTATTTGGACTACGTTAGATTTCACTTCTAAATATTTTCTATTCTGTGTCAACCTTGTTTCATTCTATTAAACTGAATGTGATCGATTTGGAAATATGCTTGTATTATGAACTTCGACTTGGTTAACTGAAGGTTTTAGAGATAAGATCAGTTCAGGTGGTTGAAATGGCGCCAACTTGTTAATTATGGCATGTGACTCAGTTAATCGGTTAAAATAGATTAGGATTTGGTTGTATTGGGTAAGATACAATGTTGTTTTAGTGGTAGGTTATTATGAAATCCTTTTTATGTGTGATTTTGCGCAAAAGTCTTTACTGTCTGGAGCCAGTGGATCTATGGATTCCCCGATTGAGAAATGCTATGTAACTAGAGGAAGTGTAAAAGGAACGTGCATGGCTGTTCAGTTGAGGTCACGTAATATTTTAGAGCGGTAGATAAATACAAGTATATAACAGACTCAGAATTGGAATATTATTAAATAATTATAAGCAATAATTAGTAATAAATATCAATACAAATTGAAAATATCTCTCGAGTAAAAATAAATGCCGCCAACGGGAATTGAACCCATGCCTTCTGATGTCCGATCAGGTGCTTTGAAACCACTGAGCTATGTCGGCTTATTTCCAATCCGCTAACTCATTCAATATGTACCTCAATCAACAATTACTGCTTATTTTATTTTTTCCACCTGTAAACAACCAACTTTATTTTTGTAGGAAAGGCTTTGTTAGTGCAAAATTTCTCACTAGATGGCATCTAGACATATCATATCTTTATTTGTTGGAGAAATATTTTTGACTTGTCAAATATTATTATTTTTTGCATAGAATTATTTGTTATCCTTTATGCTATGCATAAAACCTTATAAACATTAGTTTATCATTAAAAAAAATACGGAATATTATTGCTTGAAATGTCTTAAACCATAGAATAAAGAAGAATACAAAAAATGGATGTGGGCAACGTGGGCGAGTTTCGTGTTCGAAAAATCTGATCATTCTTCGCTATACTTCAAATATTGACCTGTGTTTCATCATAATTATAAAATTTTCTATATTATTATTATTTAATATTTCAATCAAATGCGACAGCGATAAACGATATCAGGCAATTGTGAGAGAGGCAGAGTGCGTGATAAATTATTAAAATAATATAAAGTACTAAAGCATTTATAGTGTGTAGTATCTATTCACTGTAGTCAATTGTATTTAGTTGGGTACTAGATATGAATAACCAGGTACTTCCCAACCTTCATATCTACTATTTCCTTCTCTTCTCCTACATCAGACAAATTGGTGATGCCGTAGTCCCACTGGCTTCGGGTAGTTGAGACTCTTGTGAGATAATCACAATAAAAATGTGAAAAATCAACCCGCGAAAACCAAGTTTCTTACTATAAAACATGTATTTTAAAATGTCTTTTAAAACTAAAAATAAAAATGGTTTGACTAAGGATTGAACCTTCCTACCCAGGAGCTGGAGTCAATATCTCTACCAGCCTCGCTAAAGGACGATCGGGAAGGACTGACATTTATATTGTATATTTACTGCTAAAAAGTGAGGCATGGAACTGGCAGAGAAAGGATGAAAATAGACTGAACGCTGTAGAAATGAAATCCCTGAGGCGTATGTGGTAAAATCATGCACGATCGTGTAAGAAATGTCGAGATCCGCAAAGAGTGCAAGGCTGATGTAAGCGTAATGAGTAAGATCAAGAAAGGGACGCTTAGATGGTTTGGGCATGCAGAGCGAGTGTAAGGCGAATATACGATGCAAATGTGAATGGTAGCAGAAACCGGGGACGCCCGAGGAAGACATGGCACTACCAAGTGAATCAGATACTAATACTTATACGAGTCAGGCCATGTCAAGAGTCAGAATAATAGAAGAGTATGTATGAGACGATGTATTAATGTGAATAAGGCAATTAGTGTGTTCCAAGATCGAGTTGTTTGGCAGTTTACCCTGTCTGCCTACCCCTGCAGGGAAAAGATGATGGTTAGTTAGTTAGTTAGTTAGTTAACTGTTGTAATATGCTGATTTCAGAAAATGCCTATTCTCCGCATGTATGTGTAATTAATTGCCACCAAAAGTTGACAGAATGCATTGTTCTAACAAAGAGTCTGTCTGCCAAGATGTAGGTCGATCGTATATCGTATAATTTTCGCTTCTTTGATTTGCATTTAGATATTCATTACCTAGAACTAAAGTGAAATTCAAATAGACTTACTTAAAAAATAACCAATTCCAGCAAAGTTTCAAATCATGTACTTTCAAACGTCATTCTTCCCCAAATCCCTCCTTCTTCCTACGTTTCTCGGTTTTACAATATTCCCTAAAATTCAGATGTCATAGTTCCGTTGACTTTAGGCAGGTCGAAGTCTTGTCTCGAAACAGTTATCATATAAAAAGATAAAGAAAAAGAGAAATCTCTAATTTCGCAATGCAAATGAATCTGTGATTCACACTTTATCTTTTATTGGCTATAAGACCAATTAGATTGAAATGTGTGTTTGCGTAATACGTAATACAGTTAACAAAAAATGCGATGAATAGATTCTCACCGACATTAGTGGAGTATTTATTGATGAAATAATGTTCCACAAACAATGATGAACGGAACTATAATACGATCTGATGAACCAATTCAGTAGTATTTATTGATGAAGCGATGAACAATACATAGAATTTTTAGTTTCATCACCATCAATAAGATCTGATGAATACGATCAAAGTTATTTAGTTCTGCTGCACGAAATCCATTGATTTTATTTATGGTATAGAATTGAATTATTGTTATTAAAGACTTCACTTTTATCCATTCTATATTTTAAATGTATTTTAATGAAGGTTCCTACTTCAAATTATAGTTGATTAACTGGTTAAAATTCCCGGATTTACCGAAGTTTCAGCCAATGACATTATAAAAATACAAGACACGTTATATTTATACTATTCGAACAAAAAATGGAGCAACGCTTTGAAAAGGATATCCATTCTTCAAATAAATGAGTGTACAAATGAAATTTATATATGAACGGCCGGCTAATGTATGTCCACTGGACCTAGTTGTCTCCATAAAGTATCTTTACTACGTCAATTCCTATAAGGTTTCAGCACTCTATTTCCAATGAATTTTACTTACGGAACGTATGAATATATAATTTTACTTACGGAACGTATGAATATATAATTTTACTTGCGGATCATATGTCTTTTTATTATTTTTGACATTATAATCAATGTGACACCACAAAGTGCTTATTTTATAGTGAAATTATTTTTATTTCTTCTTATTTATAGTCATCGAAGCCCTCCGTAGTCGAGAGGAAAGGCTCAAGGGGCAAGTAATACAAACGTCGCGGGTTCAAATCCCAGTCCGCGCAAGTAAATTTCATTTGATGAATTTATTTTATTTTATAAATTGCGCAATTAAAAACATATATAGTATATTTGTGGCACGTTCCAGAGTGGAAGAGACTCCCAGTATCACCCTGGTGTAAAACCACCGTTCAGAATTTAAACTTTGCTTGAGATGGTTTAAGCCGTGTTTGGTAAGTAGCTCCGAATAGCCAGGTACTCCTGATTCCCATCTCCTTCCCCTCCCCACTAGCTTCAGCTTCACAATATACCTCAATTGGGGATGACTCCAGACGGTTGGGAGCAGTTGGGATTATTTTGCAGTGTTCACATCCTTTTTCAAGTATGTGCGGATTATTTAGAGCTCTTTGCTTAGTTACGAATCATGTTTTCCTATTAATGTTCTGCTGCATCTTTTGCCATTTCCCATCAAATGGGAATATACATTATACATTGGGCAAATCTGTATTCTTTTCATTCCTCGTGACGTGACTAAGGCATTCCGTACTTTTAATGCAATCTACTCTTAAAACTTAAAACTGGCACACGTGAGTCACATTTGACTTCTGAATGACAAAAATATAAAGCTGAGATTATATAACTGAAATGAATAATTCACAAAGCCCAATTTACACAGCGCACATTGTTAACGAAGTACGATTTTTCGAAAGTGATAATACGCGAACCATTTTGCGGATCATTTCTCATACGAGATTGCCTTTACAACAATAAAAATACGTATTGTCCGGGTAACAATACCATTTAGCAGACAAGGTTGCTTCATATTTGGAATACAAAAGTTCATTCGAAGCTCAACACCGGTGGGAGGCGGGAGGTTGGTACTTGGTATTTTGCATCACGGTAGCACGGTGTCAACTGAAACAAATTTACACGAATCAAAATTAAACTTTTTTTAATCTGTTGCATCATCGTTGTCCGACCGGAGTCTAATTTTCTCATTATAATCTCATATTTATGTTCCTTGTGATTATTAATATTTTATTTTGAGAAAAGATACCTGTATATTTTTTCGCATAAAAAATATTAATAATCACAAGGAACATAAATATGAGATTATAAAGAGAAAATTAGACTCCGGTCGGACAGCGATGATGCAACAGATTAAAAAAAGTATAATTTTGGTTCGTGTAAATTTGTTTCTCGGCCGAGGTCCAAAGATTAAAATTTTTTCTTTATTATATTTTTTGAAATTCTGTTTGTTAATTTAAATAAATTAAAAATTTAAATTAGACAATTTTTAAATTTAAGAAAATAGAAAAAGTGTTAATAATGAATTAAATATCAAAAACAAATATTTTTAATATGGCATCCTCTTAAATTTGCTTCCACATTTATAATATTTTTATTTTTTATTTTATTGAGATATCTTCGTTACTCCTTAATTTTGTTGTGTTAGTTTATAAAAGTTTTCGATGTATACATTCATACATGTGTTAGTTTATAAAATTTTTTGATGTTTACATACATGTGTTAGTTTATAAAAGTTTTTGATGTATACATACATGTGTTAGTTTATAAAAGTTTTTAATGTATCCATAATTGTGTTACTTTATAATTTTTTTTGATGTAATAATACATGTGTTAGTTTGAAATTTTTCAATTTAAACATAAATGTGTTATAGATACTTATTGATATTCTTATTATCCTGGCAAAAAAAAATTATTTTAAAACGTGTCGAACTTTTCTGATGAAATAGTAGTTTATACCAAGTTATTTATTTAAGTTATTTTTATGTTTTGAAAACGCAAAGTTTTGTAAAGAAAATCATATGGCATAACTTTTTTTATCTATATTCTTTATAAAAGTTATGCCATATGATTTTCTTTACAAAACTTTGCGTTTTCAAAACATATCTTAATTTCGTTTAAACGGCAGCAAAACTATTATGTATTTAAAGAAAATGGGTACACGCTTAATATACATGCTAAAAAAGTTTGTAGAAATTAGATAACAATGAGAAGTAAGAATTTCAGTTTTCGGAAATGGAAAATATCGCATTTTAATATTTATTTCGATAAAATGAAAGTCGATTGTTCACTTGGCGGCCATTGTTATTGATGGAAAAGATTTGAGGTTACTTTTTTCTTCTTTTATTTAACTCAAAAATTGTACCTACGATCCTATAATAGGTTCTTAGGTCCTTAATTTGGGTTTAATGAAGAAAAATATTATTTAAAAAAATATATATTTTAATACTATGTCAAAAAGTTAAGAAAATTATTAAAAATTGAGAAAAAATGTCAAATTATTCGTTTTTAACGAAATAGCAACTAAAATGCATTATTTTCCATTTCCGGAAACTGATATACTTATAGATGTCTGTATTTTCAGTAAATATAAAGTAGTAACCAAAAAAAAGGAATTTTAACATATGAAAAAATAGATTGTTTTACAGAGTTAGTAAAAATTGTAGTACCATCAAATTAATATTATTTATATACCCTACCTACCGGGATTTTTTCAATTTTCAAAATAATTTGTAATTTTTTTGTACAGTACAGTTGTTTGGCACTTAAAATTAATAATTCATTGTAGAAAGGCGCTTAGTGGTAATAAAACAGCAACATATGTTTAAAAGAAATTAAATAATAGTATAATAATATTCCACCTTGGAAGATAGTGAGAATATCTTTCACGGGAAGATACTCTCAGTATCGCACTTGTGTAAGACCACCATTCATAATTTAAACGTTGCTTGAAATGGCTTTTGCCGTGTTTGGTGACCAGATCTGAATAGCTAAGTACTTCTCCAACTTCCTCCCCGCTACATTCAGCCTCACAACATACCCCAATTGAGGATGCCATAGTCTCACTGGATCCAGATGGTTGGGAGCAGTTGAGACTCTTGTGAGGTATTCACAAAAAAAAACAACCTAAAAACCGTTATTAAAAAGTTTGAAAGGGCTGTTTTAAGTATAAAGTCTGATTTGATACTCGGATAAAAGTTATTGATATGAAATTTGTTAATTTATTAAAAAAATGATATTTTCGTTTTCTTGTTAAAACGAGACTAGAGGCCCATAACGAATGATTTCACAAATTTCATAACAAACCATCAGTAAAGCGTGAATATGACATGAAGAAGTCAGAACATGTGTTCTTACAAATAATATTTTTTTCACATCTCGTCCATTACATTTATTTGGAAAAGGACACCTGTGTAAAAACGTGTTCAGATATATTCTGATTGACTAATATTTTATTTGGAGATGGTCATGTGTTCACAGTATCTTGACTAAATTGTCATTTTTCTCCGTGTAGGAGCTAGAAGTAAAAGCATTTCAAATAACCCCATTTTACCGTACTTTTTAGCCTAGTTAAGTCTTTTAAGGTATACTATGAAATGTCACGAGCCTAGAACGATCAATAACACCAACAACCAACAACAACCACTGACTGTAAGACCGATGATGCAACTGTTGACAATGAAGTCAGCAACGAATTACAATGAAAAAGCGACTTCGTGAATAGAACTTAAAGTGGAGTGACTTTGTCGTGTTTCGCATAAATTACTTAGTTATTTTCGGTTGAGTGAAGTGAACTTTGAAATAAATTATTAACTACTTGATCTAAATATTATTCTGTTTTTGTTTGCTGTCTTCATGCATGATGTGCATTGTGATTTAAAGCAGTGACTTTGCAAATCTATGGGCCGATTGGGCACCCGCCCCGGGGCCTGAAACTCAAAAAGGCCAAAGCCTTTGAAGCATTTTATCATTGAGGACAATATTAGCGATTCTTAAACGAAAATATGAAGGACAAAAATCATAAAAAATTCGGTCGCATCAGGAATTGAACCCAGACCTTAAACTAAGAACTATATTTTCTTAACGCATGTTTTTTATTGGTTGCTATATTTATCTATGATTGCAAGATTCATCTCAAACTAAATGTAATCTAGATGTGTTTCTTGGATAAATCAAACCACTTTATTTTAATGTTCAACAACTGTTGAGTTTTCTAGAAGTCTAGAATGAATATTTTTATTTACATTATAAATAAGACAGTTGTCCCACGTGTCGGAAGGAATCGACAAAAACCCAGTTTATTTATTTATTTATTTTATTTATATATATAATTTGTACATTTATTTATAACAATTACAGGTAATAAAGCCTAAGACGTTATAATTGTACCATTTATGCAGTGTATATGCAATGCCAAAAATCTCGTAAATGCGCTATAGGACACAAAAAATAAATCTAATTTCTTATCTACCGCATTCAAAAAGCACGTAGCTCTCCCCACAGGTGAGTTCATTAATAAATTAGTGCGGCTTGCTCTACTATATAGAAGATTGTGATGACGTCCTCGAGAGTGAGACTCTGGTACAAAAAAATTTAATTGGGCCAGTATCTCATTATTAGATAAGTGACCGTTTATTAGCTGGAAAAAATATTTAAGCAAAGCAATACCTCTACGTGTCTCTAGGGAGTGGTAATTGGTCATGCCTAATATATAAATCGATGGGTAAAGCCAAGGGTAACGTCCATAGAGCCGCGAGAATAAAAACCTTAAAAATTTTTTATGGACTCTTTCAATGCGTAAAGTGTATGTTAATTCATGTGGAGCCCAGATGATCGAGTTTGATTCAAGTACACTTAGGACTAGTGTGTTATATAATAACGTCAGTGTTTTTGTGTTACGAAACGGATATGAGTTTCTAATTACGAAGCCGAGAAGCCTGTATCCTCTGCTTATTAAATCATCGATGTGTTGGTGAAAGGTTAGTTTGCTGTCGTAAATAACTCCTAGATCTTTGATTTGATTTAGGTGTTGGAGAATAATTTCATTGATTGTATATTCAAATACATGCGGTTTCTTTGATCTTGTATACGAGACGATATTGCACTTGGGTGTACTGAAGTTCAAGCCATTTATTTTGGCCCAGTTTGAGACGCAGTCAATGTCACGTTGAAGGAGAATACAGTCAAGATGGTTTTTTATTGAACGATATAGTTTCAAGTCATCTGCAAATAGTAAATACAGCGAATGTGTGATGACTGAACCAATATCGTTGATAAAAATCAGAAACAGAAGTGGTCCAAGGATAGACCCCTGAGGAACTCCAGAAAAAACTGTGAATTCCAAAGAACTGGAACCCTTATAATAAACAAACTGTCTACGATTTCGAAAATATGAAGCAAAAAAACAGAGTAGTCTTTTGGAAAAACCAAATGAAGCTAGCTTATTTAGAAGAATGTCGATGTCAACCTTGTCGAATGCTTTTTCCAGGTCGAAATAAGCAACATCCACCTGTCCCCGATTGTCGAGAGTTTGTGATAAGAAATCTGAGATGCATAAGAGGTTTGATGTTACTGACATCTGGGGTCTAAAACCATATTGACGGTCATCAAGAATTGGATTAACTTAAGTTCTGTAAGGATGCGGGAAATATTGCGCAATATATGTTGCGTTGTCTCCGCAGACGGCAGATAAGCTTAGTAGCTTGTAGTTCAGTAAACTGTCGGTATTGCAGATTTTTGCTGTCGATATTGCACACAGAAGACTGAGAATACGGCCGAATAACAAACAACAGTCTAGTCAGTCACCAAAAGCACGAGGTTGTGTTAATGTGCCTTAATAATACATACTTTTGAATATTTTAACTAAAATAAATGTAATCGTTATGCGATATCGGCGATAAATTTCGAGCGCCCAATGAACCCTGGTACTCCTAGAGCTGTATGTATACGGGAAGTAGATACATCGCATCGCTCCTGTTTGCACTGTTTGCAGGCGCCAAAACAAATATATGGATCGGTGAGCTCTCGGTATACTGCAATCGGTTTTTGACGATTCTTTACCGACCCGTGGGACGACTGCCAAAAGATTACATATTCTGGTTTTGTACCCTCAAAGTGAAACACTCGTCTATTGTAAAAATTTGCAACAAGGTAACCCTTTTTGGCAGTTATTTTGGACATTGTTTGTAACATTTAAAAAAACTGTGATTAACTAGCGCAGACCTGTGAAAAATCACCGGATATTATAATTTCACTTTTCATTCAAAATATTATAAATATTTTTTTTTATTTTTTTTTTTATTGTTGATACATTTTTTTTACAATATTTCATATTTCAATTCAGTAATGTTGGCCTCACTGGGTTGTTTACCCGTGCTGAGGCCCCCATTTTATAATTTAAGAATTTATACATTTAAAAAAAAAAAAGAAAAACAACATTAAAATAAAGATAAATTTAAAATAAAAATAAAGATTAAAAATTAAAATATAATTATAACACTAAAAGAAAAATATCAAAAGAGAATGTAAATCGGCATTTATAATGATATATGTGTTTGTGCGTGTTGCGTATTTTATATATTTTTTTGTGTTGCGTGTATATGTTTTATTCTTTTATGTTATAGAATTTTGGTAATATTGTTTTTTTGTTCTTTAATCCATTTTTTTATTTTGTGTTTGAATTTATTTTTATTTTCCTCAATTTTTGTTTCAAGTGGAAGACTGTTGAATGCTTTAATAGCGTGGTATTTATGGTGTCTTTGTCCAAAGGTAGTGTTTACCGTCGGAGTTTTTATGTTTTCTTTGTACGCTTGTCTGACCGGTCTATTAGTGATATTTTGTGTTTGTTGGGTTGTATTATATTATATTGGTTATATTAGGTTGCTACTTTATCGATTTATTACAGTCAGTTCCAATTTTGAAAACGACCCTTAAATTTTAAAACGAATTGGTGTACTAGAGTGCATCAAACCATAGTTTTAGATAGACACACAACCTAAACTTGTATTTATTATTTCCTGAAAAAAAAATTTTTGTGGGTGTTCTCAAAAGTTGGGATAGTTAGATCTAGACCAATGCAATTATTTACAGCTGACGTAATTATTTCCATCGTGAGCTATGGAGATTTGAATTTATAAATTTTGATCCCGGCAAACAAAGCTTTTATTAAAACACGCTACTTCTGTATATGTTATTCGGTTAAAGTAGGTAGGTAGTATTTCATATTTTTAAGGTTCTTTTTCTGTGAATAGAATAGAAAATAAAATTTAGATTTGAGTGATTTTATAGTTTCTCGAATTTAAGGCACTGAACTAAAAATTACAAAAAGTTTATTTTATAGCTTATCGAATTACCCAAGAGTCGATAGGCACTGTACAAAACATTGCATAAAATTTATTTTTTAGCTTATCGAATCGCCCAAAAGTCGATAGGCACTGTACAAAACACTATATAAACTGTATTTTATAGCATCTCAAATCGCCCAAGAGTCGATAGACACCGTACAAAAAACTACATACATTAATTTTTATCGCTTCTCGAATCACCCAAGAGTCGATACGTACTGTACAAAACATTACAAAAACAGTATTGAATGGCTTCTGTAAGTAGATAGGCATTGTAAAAACAATACATACACCGTATTTTCAAAATAATTATTGATAAAATCAACAAGAGTGGCATCTCAATATGGTTTCGTTCAGTATTGCGGCGACCTACCACGTTCCAAAGGAATTCGCTCTGAATAATGCAATGACGACTACATACCGTTTCCGTTATAACATTTCTGAGTGACTTTTATTAAAACAATTATCATATAAATAATATCCGTTTTAAAAGGCATTGGAATGTTCACGAGATAAATCGATACCTCCCAAGATACTATGGCAAGTTGCATTGTTGTAGATACTCTTAGTATCACAACTCCCGATTCAAAATTTGCTACAAATGAATTAGCTGAAAATCATATCGAAAATAGGTTATCAATAGGTCAACATTTACTAAAGACTGCATCCGGAAAAAATCCACAAAACTGCACTCTTAACAGCCAAGTGGAATTTCCCAATACTCATCATCATTCAAAAAAAATCCCTGGATTTTGTAGTATATCACATATTTGTGTTTCTTTTTTTTATACGAGACTATGCCCCCCCAATAGGGGTTTGTTGTGAGGCTGAAGGTAGTGGGTAGGGGTTGGAAATGTGGTAGACAAAGGTGGGAAAGTATCATATTACACAGCAGAACTTGTTTAAAAATAAACTGTTTTTATAAACCCAATAACAATATTATTGAATATATAAAAAATAAAAATTAAAATGGAGTTCTACAAATTAAACTTAATAACAATAAAAAAAATATTTTAATTATTATTTTTTTTGGTAAACTAATGTTTAAGACAAGATTTTTTATGCATAGCACAAAGTGTAACAATTATTTTTACAAGCAAAAATTATTCGCCTGAAACACTCATCCACATTGAAAAATCTCCTGATAAAAGATAGATGACGCCAACGGGACTCGTACTACACTTAAAACTACATTTAAAAAGAATGTAACAAGCAGTAATTATTGAATGAAACACTAGTATATATTTAATTATTTCGCTGATAAGAGATAAGCCGACATAGCTCAGTGGTCAGAGCTGTCGACCGGAAATCGAAGGGACACGGGTTCGAGTCCCGTTGGCGTCATGTATCTTTTATCAGGAGATTTTTCAATGTGGATGAGTGTTTCAGGCGAATAATTATTGCTTGTAAAAATAATCGAAAATAGTTTGTTTAATAATAATAATATATAAATAATTTTATTTTAATAATAATACAATATGACTGCATAAAGGGTATCTCCAAAGAAACAACGCATCTGAATGTCAAACCTCAACAAGATCGAGCCAAGATACTTTCGCCATCAACTGCAACGGCAATCATCACTTGAGGTGTGTGATTGTTATTGGCGAACAATGGCGCCAAGGCGAGTGACGTCACGTGGCGTGCGCCAACAATGACTGACCACAACCATTAATCAATTAGTCGCAATGATGATTCGGTTATTGTAATAGGTCGGTCCGGTTGCTTTGTGTGTTAATCTGCCGTATAAAAGGCTCAGAACCAGAAACATTTGAAAGTCATAATACACACTTTTATTTAGTGCTGTAACAACTGATAAGTTATCACTGTAAAACCATGTTATTATATATTTCCTTATTAAAAAATACTATTTTAGACTATATCGAGGACTTAAAGTCAAACAATGTTATCTATAAAAAAAAAAGTGGGTGTGTCAAGCCTACGCAAGACAGAAGTGAAACTTCTAGTTTCAGCTGATGCTTGGCGTGGCGCAGTTCGCTGGTGTCTGAGAGAGAGGAAAGAAGAGAAGAGAGAGAACGTTCGTGAGCGGCTCCCCCACCTCAACAAGGTTTCACTTCAAAAATGCCACAGCCGAGAATCGAACCTCGCTTAACTGATTGAAAGCCAACCACGCTGAGCACCAACTGTAAGCAAAGCCGCATAAATTGATTATATTATGTAGGTTCTGAAAATATGAGAGCTTGTTATGTTTTATAATGTTACCTACATCACACCCAAAATATAATATATTTTTAAAAATAATGTACAATGTACAGAAATAGAATCCCACACAAGATCGCGTAGTGCGCTCTAGCGAACGGATATTTTATCAGAGGGAGATAGTTTTAATTTTTTTTTCTGTAAATTATTACATATTATCAAAATAAATAAATTAATTAAATAAATGTAATACAATTATCATAATATACGGATTAGATAATAATTTTAATCCAACACAATAACGCAAAGCGCGCTCTAGCGGAGTAATGTTTTATCACAGTGAGATAAGTGTTTTTATTATTTTGCAATATTATTTTCTTTTAAAAAATGTTCTGACCTACTAAAAAATAAGATATTGAATGAAAAAGGCGTTAAAAACAAAAAAATAATGTGCGATGGCCGAGAATCGAACTCGGATCAACTGCTTGGAAGGCAACTATGCTGACCATTACACCACCAACGCCAGTTGTCGGGATGAGCTAAGAAGCATTTATATGTTACTTCAAAACTTTGACTAGATCAAATGAACTTTAATCGGTGGTGGGGGTACCCGCATTTTCGTTTCGGTCATGAGTCGGTTTTACTCCGGTCCTCGAAATTGCATGACGCGCGTAAAGAAGTTTCACTTCAATAATACTAGGTCTTTGGCCCTTCGTACACAGGTATACTTACAAGCTACGTGATTGTGATGCCACTACAAGTAGCCTACCGCTATGATACTCTTTAAATTTTGTTACGATACACGGGACTACCCGAATTTTGCTGAACTTGAATATGTTTTCAAGCTCAGCCATGGAATTAATAAGAACGCGATGAATAATAGTATATTAAAGTATAAGTGGATAAACAGGTCTTTAAAACACGCGCGATTCTTCGAGCACCGGCGTAGCCGAGTGCTCGAAATAAAGCAAGTGTTTTAAAGACCACTTATCCACGAATACTTTACGCTATTTTTTTTATTGGTACACTTTGAAAACATAAATATTGATATTATTATTAAAAATTTGAAAAATAAGAACTATTAATGAATTCGTGATGTGACATCACAATATCTTGTTGTCATGGAAATGAAAAACATTTGTAATGTTTTATTTGACGTTTAAAATATTCCTGTGAGATTTATAGTTAAAAATTGACATTTAGACTTCACATTTTGTTGATTTGTTGATGCTGTCATGGTTAAAAACGTTGCCAACTTTAAAAAACGCGCGTTCCATAAAGTGCGATTTAAACACGCTAGAGCGTACTTTAAATGAGTAAAAAAGGGCACCAATAAAAAAAAAATAATATTGTTCCTCTTTATACATACAAGCATAAACAAACAATAGAATTTTCTTGCAGCCGATGATAATATGGCGTTTATACTAAAATGAAGAAAAAAAAATTGTCTTTTAATCAGAAATTTTATTTAAAAAAAATATTATTATAACAGGGACTTTAAAGCGATTTTTTTTTATTAAATTCAACGGCCTCCGTGGTTGAGTGGTTACGATTCTTGAATTATTGAATGCGGAAGTCGCGGTTTTATATTCTGGCAAGCTGAAGTAATTGTGAATGCCTTAGTTCTATTGGCTCCGGACCGTTGCGACGTGAATAATTACTACAAACTTACCCTAACATAAAGAATTCGACTTATTACATGGTCTCGTGACAGTAATTTAATAGCTTCAAACTCCGAAATAGCTGTCACGCAACAGTATTAAGTACCCAAACTGGCAGAACTTAGTACTAACATTTTTCATAAATTTAAAATCATCCAAAAAAGATTCAAAACTTTACAGAGACATAAAATGACCACTTTACAGGAGTCGATAAAATCATATATTTTCCGAATCGTAAAACTTGTTAAAAAATCTGTGGGTTTAGAACACGAAAACGGTATATTGATTAGCATAATTTAGGTGTAAAATATTTCAATTATGAAAGATTTGAGGGTTAAGTACATTCGTTCTAAGTTTTGTCAAATTAATTGTGTGCCTAAATGTAGATTTACTTTATATTACTTAACCATGTTGTACTTTGAAAACTATTCTATTTGAAACCACTGGAACCACAGTAATATTCCCTAAAGATTTGGCTTGGAGTGTTTTACAGGTTACATCTTGTATACTCGCAAAGGGCACTCCACGCCTGACAAGCTAAAAGATCTTTACTTCTGCGCAACAGCGATCGGTTCCTTTGTAAAATATACAAAAACACCTGTCAAAACCCTATCACAACACAATACACAACAAAAACACGCTTTCACAACTCAAACAATCTACAATACGAGTTCTGAATCGTCAGATAAATCGACACATCTTTCTTCATTCAATCAACAGTCTGATAAAACAACTGAGATCTACAACTTTTGACTGTCAGACGCTAATTGACTGAGTTTTTGACCCTTCAACCTATGGTAGACCATTTCTCTAAAGATCTTTTTCACTATTTTATTATATATTTCAAAAATTATATAAAATTAGATATTTTAAAAGCCAAAAGTACAGTGTATTAAGTTAAAGTATTTATTTTTGGTGTATTATGCCGTATTGCGCTCCTACATTCTTCAGTTAATGTTTCAGACATCGTTACTGTGTCCATCATCACACAAAACGCTTCAATCAAAATCCACATCAAAACCATTAATATCAGTAGAGACGACGTTAATAATACAGTACTTGGTGGCTGCACCAAAACTTAACACCAAAAACCACATTAATTTAACTAATTTTACTGAAAATAGGTTACGTGTACCCGGCGTTGCTGGGGGTTATCCTTAGAAGATAGACATATAACACAACGGATTTTTCTTTAGGCCTTTTTAAGACATACAATTTCGTAGTACATTATTTTGACGTATCTAATCAGGTTTATCCAGCGTTAGCAATGTAGTTCACGAAAATATATTTTTACGACTTGATTATAAAACATCGACTTTTCTCTAAAAAAAAAAAAAAAATTTTTTTTAAAAGAAAGACAAACATTTTCGGGTTACGAATAACCTGAAAATATATGAAAATCTCCCACTACCACCACAGTAAGCTGAAAATGTTGCTTGTGTTGTGATGGAGGACTTAGCCAGTCGAGGAATTGAACACACTACGTCTGAGTGGTACCCAAGCGGGATGTCAACTCGGCCACCGACCGGTCTCTACTTTTATAAATACAACATGCATGTATTAAAATAATAAATAAATAATATTTGGATGACTTGTATAGCGCCGTTTTTGTGCAAAATCACCTCAAGGGCGCTGGCACATTATATATGTAAACCTTCCGGAAGAAATTTTCTAAATGATAGTGATAACCCTATCAATATCTGTTGCGTAGTTTAGACGAAGAAAGATGAAGAAAGATCTCAAATTCGCTCCCAAACCCTATCGAACTCCGTTGCACAGTTTGAAAGAACTAAGCACACAAACAGACAGTCGTGGATAGTGAAAAAAGGTTTTATACTATTTTTAGATTAGATAGAAATACCGGCCCTAAGAGAATTAACGCGCGCAACACGGTATCACTTCTACATACATAAATACACTTATCAACAATCTACCCTGGTGATGGACGCTGTTACGTTTTCCGAAATGTTGGCTAAAGTTGTAAGCGCAACACGGCATAATACCCCAAACATAAATAACGATCACGGTAAAATGAGATGGTAAAAACTTGATGGATTTGCATTTTTTCAGTTTTTTGATCATGTGATTTGATTATTATGTGATGTGAATACTTTGACTGGGTTCAAGAGGGTCATAAATCATATGATGCATTTTAACTGAGTTGTGCTGTTCGTTTCATTGTTGATATCACATTTTTTACATGGAATATAAAAGGATTTCGTGGGTTTCGTGATTGCCCGCTCGTCTCACGCATTACTGTCATAACATTACATTCACTCTGGAGCATGCCTTCGAGCGACGTTCCAAATATTAAAACTGTCGCAACTTATTATTTTTACAAATGTTACCGTTGGCTACAGCAGGGCAATTTTCTTCTGCAGACCTTCTTCAATGCTGATTGCTGAGGGTCGTGGAACATTACCTCTGCGTCAATTACCCTGATGAATCAGATTCCAACATTCCTCATCGTCCTGCGCTGCAAAAAGTTGTGAAATTTTTTCTAAAATTAAAAAAAAAAATTGACTGAAAATATATTTTCAATACACCAGTTAAGTACACCAACATAGTAACGTGATAAATGTACAAGGATATGGGAAATGTACTTGAAGAGATTTCAAATTCCAGGAAAAAAATCACATTAAAAAAAAATGTTTTTAACATTATTGAATAAATAAAAAAATAAAAAATTTAAATAGATTTCTACAAATTAAACTAGATGACAGTATATAACATGAAAAAAATAACAGGGCAATAGAACAATGGCAATCACAAGGCTCATTTATTTTTAGTGATATTTTAAATAGGTACATAATTCCTAATACAATCCGTAAAAGTTTATTTAAAATAAATAATTTTAGTGTAAATCAATAACATCTTTTCGCAATTTTGTTTTAAATTTATTCATATTTTATTTCCTTTGGTAAATCGCCAAATATCTTCAATTCACCATACATCAACGACTTTTGATTTTTTTTTCTAAACGAGAGTCTTACTTCATTTATTTTCCTAGTCTCATATGTGTTCTTGTGCTGAAGGTTTTCAATTTTTCTCATAAATTTAATTCATGTATAGTAATTTATAATTTTGTTAATTATAAATAAATATTGAAGTAATTATAATATTACATCAATTTATTTTTGGGGTACTATGCCATGTTGGCTACCTCTTTCTTTAGCCAACGTTTCGGACAGCATTAGAGTTTCCCATTTCCCATTTTTAATTTTTTTATTTTTCTTATTTAGTAAAAGATTATACTCCAATTTGATTATATTAATTGTAATCCAATTTCCAATTCTGAAAAACTCCGCCCACTCTTACCCCTCCCCACTCTTCCACTGTTCAATTGTAATCTATATTTAATTTTTTACTTTAGTATATACTTGCTCCTGATGAGGTGAACATTGTTCATGAAACATGTAGAGGTTAGGTTAGGTTATATATATATTAAAAAGTAATATAAAAGTGATGTAAACAAAGTTATTTATGTTTTATTCTAATTACAGTTTCTATCATCAGACATTTGCCCTGGTGAAACCCCAAATATAAATCACAATAACCACTCAATACTACTTTATTTATTTATATGGGTAGGACATATTTAAATATGTCCAACAATTAGATAATTTTTAACTGATTTTAACCTACCCCAAGTACACGCGGGATGTTTTGATAGTTAATAACTTTTTATTTACCTTAAGCGGTATTTTATTTTTCAATAACTGTTTAAAATAACTTTTTTTTTAAAAACAACTTTATTTTAAAAGTTTTACCTGTGTATAAATAAAAATATATATATGTATATATTTTAATGATAAGATTACGTTTACGAGACAAGGTTTTTATGCAAAGCACAAAGGATAAAAAAAATTATAAACAATAATTTTAAAATATATTTATTTAAGCGCATTGGGTTTTCAACTATGCGTTGTGGATTCAATTCCTTTGCTAGTCAAATCCTCGGTCATTGCGCAAGTGACATTTCCCTTTTAAAATGATGATAAAATAAGTTTTTTTTATTTATTTTTCGGAATGACTTTATTGAGTAAAACCTCAAATTGTAATATTTAAATATTGAAGACAATATTAGTGATTTCTAAACGAAAATCTGAAACAGAAAAATCAGAAAAGGAAACGGTCACATCTGGGACACGAACCCAGGACCCTTGTCTTTCCGTGACAGTGCTCTACCAACTGAGCTAATGGGACCCTATACCCCTCGGTCATTTTTAACTGTATCATACTTCAATACGAATGAAGACAATGTTAGTAGTTCTTATTCGAAGTATGATACAGTTAAAAATGACCGAGGGGTATAGGGTCCCATTAGCTCAGTTGGTAGAGCACTGTCACGGAAAGACAAGGGTCCTGGGTTCGTGTCCCAGATGTGACCGTTTCCTTTTCTGATTTTTCTGTTTCAGATTTTCGTTTAGAAATCACTAATATTGTCTTCAATATTTAAGTTTTTTTATCTTCATTATAAAATTTGTCAGGTTTTTCAAAATCCAATAATGTTTGTGTTATCATTTCATCAATGTAGGTAATTGTACATAATTTTTAGAATCAATTGTCTTCAGAATTGTCAAAAAATCCGTCAAAACTTGTAAATATCAGATGCCGAAAATGGTATCTCAATAAATTGATAAACTAACGTAGTAAATTTAAAAAAATGGATGCTCCACTATTTCAATACAAATATTATTTAGCAGGGGACAATTATTTCCGATTTGAACTATAATCAATCTTGTAAAAAAGCTTATAATTAAAGAATTTATTAATCTTAATTAAATACAATATACCTAAAAATTATTAATTACTTAAGCAAGCAACCAGAGGAATATACTCTTAAAATACATTCATGCATCATTTATGCATCGTGAAATCATGTTAAATGCCGAGACCCTTTTTAATTAACTTTCTTATGATGTTACACGTCCGTTTTAATTCGCATGTTATGTGTAAGAAAAATTCTTCTCATTAAAGGTACAACATTGCGTATTGTACCTACAGTGGAGTAGATGCGTCCCTACTCAATTAGGCTGAAGTTTTATCAGTATTTGGAATGCCGCACCAAATTTCTTTAAAGTTATTCGATCAATTATTATTATTGTTTTTCATAAATAAAGAGACAAATGATATAAAACCGCGGCTGGCTAATCAGTGGTTTCATAGTTTATTGGACTCTGCGTTGGTATAATCGTATGAAAAATAATAACGTACAAACCTTTGCAATAATCAGTTAGTTGATCGAGTGGTTTAAAACATCTGGTGTCGCGGGATCAATCAACTTCTGGTTGTACTCCACCTCATTAGGAGGAAATCAAATATTTCGCTTAAAAAATTACAAAGATAGTAAGACAAATAGGAACGTCTTAAAATATGGTTGTTTGGGCGCTCTGAGGCCCATGTAAGAACCTTTAAAGTGGACGTAGCCAGTTGAATCGTGTAGATGGGAATTTGAAATAACCACTATGATGGTGTTCCAAACCAATCCATCTGATGGGAGTCCTTTTGGCAGACCAAGTCAATGCTTCAGGGACAATGTGTTCGCCGACCTGAAGAAGCTGGGAGAGGAGGATCTCTGTGTGTAAACGCAATAGATTTTCTGAAGTGGACATCATCAAGGAACTTAAAGCTCTACAAAAGTTCTGTGGCCATTTTAAAATAAAGCGCTTCCAGAAATTTTCGGGATAACAGATGGGTCGGTAGTTGAGTACCTCAAATTATCAACACGTCTTCTTGTCAAATTACAAAAACATCAACAAACAAAGCACATGTTGATTGTTGGAACACCAAGAGACTAACAACTCACAAGGTATAATAATACGTCCCAGCAGACCAAAACAACTCCCAGCGAGCCTTCCCACGCATTTTCAACACCATTGTTAGCCAGAGTTGAGTCATTTTAATCCTCTTTGGTCGAATACTTAATCTCAGTTTGCCTACACTGTCGATTATTTACATTTCATTGAAAAGCTAAATTTCTCCATTCTGAAAAGAGAAAAGGGCAGAAAAAAGTATTCACTAAATATGGTTTCACCAACGACGCAGAACATAATTCGTTTCGTGGAATGCTGTAGAAATGAGATCCATGATGCGTATGTGTGGTAAAGCCATGTATGTTCGAGTGAGAAATGTGGAGATCCGCAAAATGTGAAAGGTTGATGTAAGCGTAATGAGTAAGATGAAGAAAGGGAAGCTTAGATGGTTTGGGCATGTAGAGCGAATGAGTGAAGAAAGGCGTGTAAGGAGAATATACGATGCAAATGTGAATGGTAGAAGAAGTTGGGGACGCTCGAGGAAGACATGGCACGACCAAGTGAATCAGATACTTGAGTCGGGCCATGTCAAGAGTCAGAATAATAGAAGAGTATTTATGAATGTGAATGAGGCAAGGAGTGTGTGCCAAGACCAAGTTGTTTGGCGGTCCGTCCTCTCTGCCTTCCCCTGCGGGGAAACGGCGTGATGGTTAGTTAGTTAGTTAGAATACTTAAACCTGGAGTAACTTCCGAGCTTGACCTGCTAAAATGACAAAACTCACTATCTGAAATAACAAATTTAATTAATCCAAATTAAATAATTGTAGTTTTGTGATTTTTTTTTTCGTTTTCAAAAAAATATAAATGTTAATTCGTTGTTCTATGTTGTGTTCGAACTGAAAGTTTTGAATTTATTTATACTTATTCACCAAAATACTTTAATGGAATGGGGAAATACTTGTGACCGTCACTCTATATTAAATCATTTCAGCGCACTCTATATTCTATGTCCGTTAGCCGGTGCACTATCGCAGCGGTCCGCAACTCCAGGGTCGCGACTGCAAATGGGTTGGTAAATGTCCTCCCAAATGGGGTCGCGAATCATAATAATGGGGTCACCAACTGTAAAAAAGCAATTAGGCTTTAAATGTGACATCTATTGCCCTCTATTGAGTAAATCTTGGGTTATTAGGTTTGGAGCTTGATTAAACACTTCCGTCGTATCTATTTTTCAGTGGATATATGATAAAGCAGGTGTTGTTTTTGTATGATAAGGTGGGATGCTAGTTTGACTATAAAAACAGTTCTGTCAGTTTTGTTTGGTTTCTTTTTTATAATTACAATGCGCTCCCTTAAAACTCACTTCTGCTGTTTCGTACGCGAATTTTTTCACAACTATCAAGAGGGCCAAGCCGTCCTTTATCCGAGTTGAGATTAAAAAAGTGCAAGTCTTCATGTAAATTGTTTTATTGTAAATAAATTCAAAGGCATATTTTTAAACTGGAATATGTTTTTACCGGTCAGTGGCTGAGTTTGCATCGCGTTTGGGTCCCACGCAGGTGTAGTGTATTCAATTCCTCGGCTAGCTAAGTTCTCCATCAAAACAAGGTAATTAATTGTCTTTCTTTAAAAAAAACAGAGTGTTTTTTCTTTAGTGAAGTGACCTGAAATCTTAACACCAACAAAGTCAAAAAGATTTTTACTAACCGAATTTTATAAAGTGACTACAAAACGGTTCAGAAATCAATGGATACTTATTAATCCAATCGCTTGTGAACCATGTGATGTTTGGATACTCACATAAAATAAACGAGACAAACATACTCCAAAAATTTTTTTGTTTAGAATATGAGAAGATTTATGGACAGACAGGCCTGGAGTAAACAGATTCCCACGGGAAAGGAGAGACCGGAGCGACAGTCGAGTTTGGAACTTGGGTGGATTGACAGCCCCGAGAAAGGGATACAAATCAGAAGTGTTGTTTGAAATTGCAGTTAATTATTGAATTCAAATGGTATTAGAGAATATTGCGGAATTTTGAACTAAAGTGAAATATTATTGAACCGGTTTTTGTGTGAAGTGGAAGTGGTTGGACTCAGTGAGAAAACAATTAATAATAATGACAATAAGGAACAATCGGATAATTTGTAGAGCGCCGTTTTGTAAAAACCCACCTCAGGGGCGCCCGGTGTTGTGCAATCGCGATTGTGTTATAAAGTTGTGTTGATTTAAATGTGTAGTTCAAACTAAATTACTTGTCTTAAAAACATGAAAATAATAATAATAATGATCGCGTTTTTAAAACAGAGTGACCGTATATAAAGGCAGCAAGTTTTAATCGGGCTAGGTTATTGATTTGGCGAGATGGCATTCTATCCACGGAGACCGAAAAACCAGAGAATCAAATAGATTATTAACTGTGGGTTCGAATCCTAACAGATTAGGGAGGTACAATTTTATTTACAGGAATATTTAATTACCCTTTTATAAGCGTAGGGAGGAGGTCGAAAATTAAAGTGATTTAGCTATATAGTGTAACCAGGTAAGCTTCACGCTGAGAATGAGAGGTGCCTAACTGGGTGAGTTTTTATATTATTTATTAAATTCCAGAGGACCCCCTTTAAAAGACGGATACAACTAAGTTTACGACACCTGCCGCCCAAATAATGTTATCATTAAAAGGAATACCCTAGACGGATTGTCAATCAGCTGTGAGTGAGAGACAGGCCAATGACTTTTCATATATAGGCCGAGAGGCGCGGAGTACAGTCAGTCAAAGGGGAAGTTTTGCTAGCGTATGCCGTCCCAAATTGAAAGCGTTCGGATGCAACCAGACGGAACAAAATGAAAACTTTTCTTCTGTTATTTGACTTTTCTAATTTAATACTTTTCATCTATTGTTTGACTTTCTAAGTTACGAATTGGGATGCACGAAAACAAATCTAAAGTCGAAAGAGGGAGATGGTAATCTCCGAAATAAAACTACCAACCGAACAACTTTTCTCAACAGGTATCTTTCGGGAGGTAGGCAGCCTCTTTAAATTAAATGCAAAACATCAAACCAATTATCCGTTTATACCTTACCTGAGAGGATAGGTATTCAGTAGGAGTTACCCATACCTAATACACGAGGATGCTAGTAACCTCATAAAATAAATACTGGAACCAAATATTAAAATACAGACAGTCCTCATCCCAAATTTGGCATATCGAGTAGACCTTACATATATCTCACATGATAATTGGCTGAATGGGTAGGCACACAACCTATCGTTAATAAGCGGGCAAAATGTCGACAAGATCGTCGTGTGTTATATATGTATTGACCTAGAAAGGGATGTAAATCCCCGACGACGTGGGAGTTACAATGTTTTCTAGAGGTGGCTCGTAACTTAGGACCTTACGTGTCACATTTTCGCGACTAGATTCGTGATAAAGGGATGTTATGGTTTTCCCCTTCTACACTCAGTAAAGTAGTTTATCCTGGAGGTGTTTGAGATTGGGGCAATTCTGAAATTGGTGAAGAGACCTGGTTTTCTTTATTCTGGCGTGAAGGTTGCCGATTTGGAACAAGGGGAGACCCGGCCGGTTGTGATATCCAGACACGCAGATATCGATTGCCTTGTTCGAACTATCATCCATCAGTTTTGTTTGGTAAGCGGAGGAGTCAATCTTAACTTGAAAAAAATTCATTTCCTTTCCTCTCCTTCCCCTCCCAAAATATATACATGGATGGCGCCGACAACTAACACCATAAATTTATCGTATGTATATCACATATATAAAATCTAACACTTTATTAATTCACATTACCCTACGATAGGTAGAATCGAGTAGCTAGGGGGGGGTGAGCAGGCGACTTAGAAGATAAGGTTTATGAAATGGTTTTGAAAAACAGCGGTAATGGACTCAACTCACTCTATCTCAAAAGAACCAAGGGATACCACACAAAACATAAATAACTAGGTTTCTAAACCGAGAAACAAAAACCCAACACAACGTTCGGTGAAGCCTTTTTATACTGAACCGTCACGTGAAATGAGTACGTTCAAGGTCGTACGTCACGTAGACAAACTAGGATGTACACACTTGAAGGGGTGTGTAATAAAGAAAAGACGGCAGGGAGGACCTTCCTACCCCGGATATATATATAACCAAAGCCTTATGGAAAAGTTACCTACGGGACTTAAGGAAAATGTATCGTAGAAAGAAGAGAAGGAAAAGTTTGAAGTAGAAAGGGCAGATCATTACATCTGGTGCCGTGACCAGGAGAGATAGATATACAAGCTGGTTTGAATTCATTACTGTTGTTGAAAAAAAAAATGGATTTCATAAACCTTATTAATTCACATTAACAGCAAAAGAAATGGTACCTATCGTCAAAAATGATAACAGAGACATCGTACTTCAAAGGCAAAATAGAATAAACAGACAGACCCGGAAAACATTGAATTCATTGTGACGACAAAAAACATCTAAAATGTTCATAAACAACGAAGCCAAAGGATAAACAAACATCGAAATCGGATTAATTATAACACAAGAATAAGATAGCTGGGACAAATCTAAAATAAACATTGCATTCAGATATCGTGAAGTATATGGCATATTTTATACCGTTGATATTTGAATAAATGTAAACAATTATTGTTTATTCCAGATCTAAAAGGCAGAGAATGTTTAAGACATAAATAACACAGACGGACAAAAAACCATCGGATCACAGCCGAGGACACAAAATAAATCAACATGAAAATAAATAACACTCGAACATAATACAAATAACGCATTGAGATGAAAAAAACACAAAGTTAAGTCAAGTACTGTTATGTAATAAACAAAACTCGGAGTTTAAAATTCTAAAATAAACAAGTGTGACATGACATATTGAATTTCTACCCATAGCGACACGAAACACTTGAAAAAGCTGAGGGCGGAAAAAAAACTCACCAGTAGAACAAGCCGATAATCACGGAAACCAAAAAATAAACAGATGGTAGGTTGCGAAGAAAAAACCGAAGAACAGGGGCGCTCAACATTTTGGAAGAATTAAAATAAAATTTAAAATAAAAATAAAAAATAAATACAGAGGTATTCGAGAAACGTAAATTACCTATAGTTATTTCTAATCCCATCGACTAACACGAGGAAGCGAGATTACCCGCTGGGCTTAGAACTAAAGGGAGGCTGTGATGTTTGGATACTCACATAAAATAAACGAGACAAACATACTCCAAAAATTTTTTTGTTTAGAATATGAGAAGATTTATGGACAGACAGGCCTGGAGTAAACAGATTCCCACGGGAAAGGAGAGACCGGAGCAACAGTCGAGTTTGGAACTTGGGTGGATTGACAGCCCCGAGAAAGGGATACAAATCAGAAGTGTTGTTTGAAATTGCAGTTAATTATTGAATTCAAATGGTATTAGAGAATATTGCGGAATTTTGAACTAAAGTGAAATATTATTGAACCGGTTTTTGTGTGAAGTGGAAGTGGTTGGACTCAGTGAGAAAACAATTAATAATAATGACAATAAGGAACAATCGGATAATTTGTAGAGCGCCGTTTTGTAAAAACCCACCTCAGGGGCGCCCGGTGTTGTGCAATCGCGATTGTGTTATAAAGTTGTGTTGATTTAAATGTGTAGTTCAAACTAAATTACTTGTCTTAAAAACATGAAAATAATAATAATAATGATCGCGTTTTTAAAACAGAGTGACCGTATATAAAGGCAGCAAGTTTTAATCGGGCTAGGTTATTGATTTGGCGAGATGGCATTCTATCCACGGAGACCGAAAAACCAGAGAATCAAATAGATTATTAACTGTGGGTTCGAATCCTAACAGATTAGGGAGGTACAATTTTATTTACAGGAATATTTAATTACCCTTTTATAAGCGTAGGGAGGAGGTCGAAAATTAAAGTGATTTAGCTATATAGTGTAACCAGGTAAGCTTCACGCTGAGAATGAGAGGTGCCTAACTGGGTGAGTTTTTATATTATTTATTAAATTCCAGAGGACCCCCTTTAAAAGACGGATACAACTAAGTTTACGACACCTGCCGCCCAAATAATGTTATCATTAAAAGGAATACCCTAGACGGATTGTCAATCAGCTGTGAGTGAGAGACAGGCCAATGACTTTTCATATATAGGCCGAGAGGCGCGGAGTACAGTCAGTCAAAGGGGAAGTTTTGCTAGCGTATGCCGTCCCAAATTGAAAGCGTTCGGATGCAACCAGACGGAACAAAATGAAAACTTTTCTTCTGTTATTTGACTTTTCTAATTTAATACTTTTCATCTATTGTTTGACTTTCTAAGTTACGAATTGGGATGCACGAAAACAAATCTAAAGTCGAAAGAGGGAGATGGTAATCTCCGAAATAAAACTACCAACCGAACAACTTTTCTCAACAGGTATCTTTCGAGAGGTAGGCAGCCTCTTTAAATTAAATGCAAAACATCAAACCAATTATCCGTTTATACCTTACCTGAGAGGATAGGTATTCAGTAGGAGTTACCCATACCTAATACACGAGGATGCTAGTAACCTCATAAAATAAATACTGGAACCAAATATTAAAATACAGACAGTCCTCATCCCAAATTTGGCATATCGAGTAGACCTTACATATATCTCACATGATAATTGGCTGAATGGGTAGGCACACAACCTATCGTTAATAAGCGGGCAAAATGTCGACAAGATCGTCGTGTGTTATATATGTATTGACCTAGAAAGGGATGTAAATCCCCGACGACGTGGGAGTTACAATGTTTTCTAGAGGTGGCTCGTAACTTAGGACCTTACGTGTCACATTTTCGCGACTAGATTCGTGATAAAGGGATGTTATGGTTTTCCCCTTCTACACTCAGTAAAGTAGTTTATCCTGGAGGTGTTTGAGATTGGGGCAATTCTGAAATTGGTGAAGAGACCTGGTTTTCTTTATTCTGGCGTGAAGGTTGCCGATTTGGAACAAGGGGAGACCCGGCCGGTTGTGATATCCAGACACGCAGATATCGATTGCCTTGTTCGAACTATCATCCATCAGTTTTGTTTGGTAAGCGGAGGAGTCAATCTTAACTTGAAAAAAATTCATTTCCTTTCCTCTCCTTCCCCTCCCAAAATATATACATGGATGGCGCCGACAACTAACACCATAAATTTATCGTATGTATATCACATATATAAAATCTAACACTTTATTAATTCACATTACCCTACGATAGGTAGAATCGAGTAGCTAGGGGGGGGTGAGCAGGCGACTTAGAAGATAAGGTTTATGAAATGGTTTTGAAAAACAGCGGTAATGGACTCAACTCACTCTATCTCAAAAGAACCAAGGGATACCACACAAAACATAAATAACTAGGTTTCTAAACCGAGAAACAAAAACCCAACACAACGTTCGGTGAAGCCTTTTTATACTGAACCGTCACGTGAAATGAGTACGTTCAAGGTCGTACGTCACGTAGACAAACTAGGATGTACACACTTGAAGGGGTGTGTAATAAAGAAAAGACGGCAGGGAGGACCTTCCTACCCCGGATATATATATAACCAAAGCCTTATGGAAAAGTTACCTACGGGACTTAAGGAAAATGTATCGTAGAAAGAAGAGAAGGAAAAGTTTGAAGTAGAAAGGGCAGATCATTATAACCAAAGTGTAATTTTAATCTTAAAAGAAATAAAAAAGCTGATAGACTTGCTAAATGATGAAAGCCTTAGAGGTATTTACAGATCTTTCCATTTTCCGAATCTTGACTGAAAAATTGTAGCCACTGTTATTAAGAAAATCTCTGATGATGTTACTATCATTTGCGTCTTCATACGTCTTTTTCCGCAGGACTGCCATAAAAAGTACATATCGCTCCAGACTAAACAAAGTTCCGGATTTGAGTGTGGCTATTTCGAAGATATCAACAACAATCATTTTAACTCAGGTGAATACAAGAGAGTGTAGGCACTAAGTTCATAATACTATTGTTTATTTAATAAAAGAGTTTGGCTCGATCGAGCATATTGACTTGGTACCATGTTCGTCGTAGTGTCCAAACGCTCGAACAGCTCGACACAAGACGCCATAGATATGCCAACTAGACGATCAGTCAAATTGTAAACTTCAGTCGAACAGCAAGCAAGAATTTCGGCCCTTGAATATTTTTCGTATCGAGCCGTTGCGTTCGATCGATATCGAACAAAAACGCATCGAGCAAGACGGTAAACATGTTGAGACATGTTCAAATAAGAATACAACCGTTTACGTATTTCTGTCTCCTCTCCTATTATTTTATAAAAATTGTGCAAGAAATTATTAAAAACATCTAGAATCAGCTGTTACCTTTACATCTACCTGAATTTACCGTTGTGTATTGAGTAAATTTTGTGATTTTAAGCCGTTGAAAAAACCTTCTTTGATTTGGTGGTCGCAGTTAAAAAATAGTTGCAAACCACTGCACTTTCGGATTAATAGTATTCAGCACAGGTTGCTGTCTCAAATCTGTATGTTCCTTATACCCTATATTTCTTTTGACAACACTGCCATAAAGTCATAATTTCATGCAAATTAACCATTGTTAGATGATCACTAATTAATAACTTCACTGTTTTATAATTATAGTCCTTCATATGGGCTAAGCATAAATGAATCTTGAAATGAATGGGCTACCCTTGAGGAAAGATTTCTAAAATGACACCGAATATGATAACGATATGGATGACCCACTACCTCGCTTCCAATAAGCGAGGAAGAGGTGGAATGAATGCTTGGAAGAAGATGAGAAGAGATGGCGCGAGAGCTGTAGATGAATGGAGATGGACCGGAGGAGGCCGGAACCCACCATGGAATGATAAAATAAATATATTTTGGGAGGCAGTTATGGGTACCGCCGCCAGGGCATCATTCATTAAATAACCAATACCTCCGCCATAGGTCACCCCAAGCGGTTTGCTACGTTTAGTGACTTTGCAGGGATGCCCGCTCCAGTGAACCCATCGCCTTGAACCGCAGTGGGAGGGATGAATTCGTCCATCTGTCACTGTTGACATCCTGACCCCTTTTGGCACTATTGCATCTCCAATTGGAGAACGTTACAAGGCTTAAAAGACTGGGGTAGGAAAGGTGCTGTAAAGAGAAAGGTTAGGAGGTATCTGGCTATTCAGATCTGGTCATTAAACACGGCCTCAGACAGCGTTTTCATCCGAAATATTTACTGCCCACCAGAGTAATACTGAAATATTTCAAATAAAAGATAATAAAAGTCATAAATTAATTTAATGATCGTTTGGAAACAAGTTTTCAATTACCACCAGGATTCCATAAGTGATGCAGGTGCATAATTAGCCAGAACCTGCTCTGCTCACTGACCCTCATTTAGAGCGCCGCCTAATTCCTAATTATTGCGTTCAGCCGAAGCTCGTTCACCCGATCACGACTCTGCCCCCCTGGTTAATATTCCGCCTTGGTGCCGGGACTGCTGGGGCCGGGGTAACAGAAAAAAGCGAGAGGTAATGAGATGTAATTACGTCACTTTGCTGAGTGATCGCCCAAGGCGTGAATTGGTTGAGATTCCCGACCTGCTCATTGAATATATTTTACTTGCATAAGATTGTACCTACTTAATAAGATTGTTTTTACTAAAATAATCAATTTTTACTACTTTTGTATGGTCATCTCGATAGTTTCTTATTCTGATCTTCTTCAATGAGTCATTAATATAAAACTAATGTACCGGAGATCACATTGATGTACCTAAATAATTATTGAAATAATGAAGCAAATTAATATTTATCTAATTAAGTAAATGAATATATATAATATATAGGTCGTAATATATATCACACATTTAACGATGCCGAATCTTTTGAGGCCTATCTCGCGCGATGAGTCATCTAGATTTTAAATAATCATACACGTGTCATATCGCCATTTCAAGGATGAATTACTGGCACGACAAAACTGTGGGACCTTAGTAATTAATTATCTTTGCTATGACGCATTATAATATTTATTTTTAGATATAAGAATAATTGTTAACACGTGTAGAAACTGTTGAATTTTAACCCAATAAATACGCAAACAACTGGCCCAATCAGTCAGTTGTCCGACGACTTTCGTGAAGTTGTGTTTCATTGCAAATCCTTCCTCAAGGTACCCCCAAGAGGAAACCGGCATTTTACAGTCGATGTCACTGGCGTTGGTGTCCATTACAACTAGTATTTTTAAGGTGGGTTTTTTCACAGAATTTAAACAATTCGTCAATTTTTGAAGTTCATTTTCTATTTCTGTGAAAGTTCTATTCAGGTTCTGTTATTATTACAGTTCTGTGTAGCAACTGGCCCATACTTATATAATAACAGAATTTTAATAGAGCTTTCACAGAACCTGAAAAATAACTTCGAAAATTGATGAATTGTTCAAATTCTATGAAACAACCCATCCTTAGCCCAATGTTGCGCACTTGACATCTCGCAATAGTCGCAATGCTGGTGAGCTCTGGCGGAATAAAAATGTGCTATCAAACACGGCTAAACGGACATGGAACAAACAAAGAAATGTACAGACAGATGAAATGTAAAATGGTTGAGTGAAAACACGACTTTGCTAAACTCAGTCATTAATATATCGGTAGAATATATACAGTACGTTTCAGAGTGGCATATTCTCTCAGAATCGCACTAGTGCAGTGCCATTATTCAGGAGTAGTTAGGATTCTTTTGCGGTATTCACAAATATGCATGTATCGGCCCATCAACTGCGTGGCGGGCCAGATAGGGCAAAAATGGTTGAGGGACACCGTTTGGTCACTCCAGCAGCACTCTTTCTGAACATCGCCTTGCACCGCAGTGGGAGGGATGGATTCATAATTCCTTCACTCCTAGACATACTGACTCCCCAGATTCTTACCCACCCCTCACACGTTTTTCCATCCCAGAAGTTCATCTCCCTCCTTTCTTAAAAATGCCCTCCACACAGCATTCACATAGATAACCCTGAGGGAAAAAAGGGGCCTTAAAAAACCTTCAAACATGAATTAACTGAATAGTGGAACAAATTATTTATCAGTACGTCAATTTTAGTCTCCTTACCATGGGACATCTTGTATTATAGTACGGTCCCTAGAAGCATTCCCACAAAACACCTATTTATGTGCGCATTTACTCTCTTTACTATGGGACATCGTTTATCATCTTTACTATGGGACGTCAATTTTACTCTCCTTACCATGGGACATCTTGTATTATGGTACGGTCCCTAGAAGCATTCCCACAAAACACCTATTTATGTGCGCATTTACTCTCTTTACTATGGGACATCGTTTATCATCTTTACTATGGGACGTCAATTTTACTCTCCTTACCATGGGACATCTTGTATTATGGTACGGTCCCTAGAAGCATTCCCACAAAACACCTATTTATGTGCGCATTTACTCTCTTTACTATGGGACATCGTTTATCATCTTTACTATGGGACGTCAATTTTACTCTCCTTACCATGGGACATCTTGTATTATGGTACGGTCCCTAGAAGCATTCCCACAAAACACCTATTTATGTGCGCATTTACTCTCTTTACTATGGGACATCGTTTATCATCTTTACTATGGGACGTCAATTTTACTCTCCTTACCATGGGACATCTTGTATTATGGTACGGTCCCTAGAAGCATTCCCACAAAACACCTATTTATGTGCGCATTTACTCTTTTTACTATAGGACATCTTGGAGTGAATATTACGGTACGGTTTCAAGAAGCATTCCCACAAAATATTTATTTATGTGCGCATTTAATCTCCTTACTATGGAACATCTTGACGTGAATATTACGGTACGGTCCCTAGAAGCATTCCCACAATACACATGTTTATGTGCGCATTTACTCTCTTTACTATGGGACATCTTGGAGTGAATATTACGGTACGGTTTCAAGAAGCATTCCAACAAAACCAC